>NC_137198.1:2050905-2073405 GCF_960531495.2 Zeus faber | reverse complement strand
GCAGCAGACAGACAGCAGGCAGACAGAGGGTAGAGCAGCAGACAGACAGCAGGCAGACAGAGGGTAGAGCAGCTGTGTCAGGGACGGACGAAGCGACAGACAGGATAGAGCAACAGACAGGGTAGAACGACAGACACACAGACGACGGCCATTACTGTAATTAAGTGTGTTTTTCTATGTTTTTTTTTATATATATATATATATATATATATATATATAAAATATTTGGAGTATTCCTAGTGTGATATCCATCAAACACCAGGTCTACACAGTATTCTGTCTCAACCACACTTCAAAATAAACCAGCGCTCCGGGTTCACGTGACGCTTCACTGATGCATTGTGGGAAGGTAGTGAAGCGCAGTGCCGACAACGAGTACTCAGTGAGTACTGTATAAGTAAAGTTCAGCAGCGTACCACGCTCAGTCTCCTTTTTTAAGACAAACAAATGAAATGAATGAAGCAAACAAACCATCGCGGCTGACGGAGCTGATCAGTGGGTTGTTGTCAGTGATGGGTGGAGTTGTGTCACCTCCAGACGCCGCTCGTGGGATTATCTTTCAATTTCATCTGCGGCGCCGATAATTCCATCGTGACGCCTTTTCCAGAGGCTCGCTAATCCACTTTGGCAGCTCGGAGACAGGGGCACCTGTCGCCACGGCGACGAGGTGTGTGTGTGTGTGTGTGTGTGTGTGTGGGGACACCTTGAGAAACTCTTCAGTCCTTTTGTGTCCTTCTTCTCGTCAAGTTTGAAGTATTAACCGCTTCCTGTGACGTCATGGCAACGTATAAACACCTTGCTCTCCATGTGAGCGTCGTCGCCGTTCAGCCTGGGTTCTCAGGAATCAGAGTGTCAGTTGTGGGAACAGATGAGAGCAAAGCAAATGCTCTGGTCCAAACGGTCGCCATGCCAACGCTGGCAGTGTTTGCCCAGTGCCCACTGGGAAGTCTGGGACTCTTGTTTACTTTCCCGTCCTCGTCGTTGGGGGGAAGCGGGGGAGCGAGGCGTCTCGTTCTCAGGTGAGGTGAAGCGGCGGAGCAGCCGCCCGGTTCCCCGTTGGACCAATTAATTTGGAGGAGGCTGCAAAGCATAAAATCAAGACTCGTTAGTTAATCAGTGAACAACAAACAGAAAATAATAAATACTCCCTCTGTAAGAGAACTACTTGCTGCCTTTGGAGGTACTTTTACTACTTCAGTGCTCTTGGTCTTCATGGCAACAATGACCTCTGTCTTGACTTGCAGTGGCTTCCTGTTTGAGCACTCCGCAGGGTGCCAGACTGTCGGGAGTGTCAGTGTGGGAGAAAAGCGTTTCAGGACTTTTCCTTTTCAAAGGTTTTGTTGATCATTCAGAGGGTGGGGAGGTGCTGTGGGGGGCGGCTTCGCTGTGTGTTTTCCGTTCAGGTGAAAGAAACTCCGGTGACTCCTTAACCCGTGCTGCAGACATGCTGCTGGACCTCAGCGACATCCTGCAGGTACGTCCCCAAACACAAGCAACCACCCCCCCCCCCCCCCACCCTGTCTCACATCCACACACCCCACAGACGTGTTGTGCTGCAGGCCCAGGGTGGATGTTTCCATGCCTTCATGTGACTGGCCCTTTAAATACCTTGTAAACGTGAGTGTTGAACCGTAGTGACCGTGTGGAGGCCTGCAGCGTGGGAAGCATCATGGCTGTGCAGAAGCACTGCGCACCTAAAGGTATCATCTGGAAATGTCCGTTTTACACTTTTCTGTAAATTGATGAGGATCATTTTTAAATACGTCAAGGTATTTTTTTATTTTTTATTTTTTGCATTTTATTTGTCTTACTTTTTAAGTGCAGCTCCGCTTTGAGCAATAAAAGTAGCTTCTTGAATTTGTGAGCCCCCTGAAGGCCCCTGAAGGCCCCCCCCCCCACAGGAAGCAGTTAAATCTCTCGGCCATTTCCCTGACGACTGCATCCAACGTGTTGTCAACGCTGCGTTTGTCCCGTGCTCATTTAAGAATGTGTGGATTTATGTCGTTGTGTGTGAGCGCGTGTGCGGTATGAACATGTGTGCATTTCAATTCGCGCCCACCCAACCCCACCCCCACCCCACCCGAGCTCACCCAACCCATCAATTCCCATTTGTCTGCTGCATTGCGCTTGACGTCCCGGGTGAGTCGGGGTGTGTAGGAGTACTGGTGGGGGTACATTTCTCACAGTCACAGCTGGTGGGAGGTGGAGGGGGTGGGGGTGGAGGACTGTTATATTTATGCTGCCAGCTGTCCCAATGGAACACTCCCCCACCCACCCCACCCCACCCCACTCCACCCCCAGAGAGCCTGGCATTTAGAGGAAGGGAGTGGTTTCGGTGGTGGAGGTGGTGGAGGTGGTTTCAGTGGGTGGTGGAGGTGGAGGGAGGCTGTGTTATTAATGAGCGTGTTCCAAGGGGAAGGAGAGTTTAGTGTCTTGGCAGCTTCACCGTCATGACTCCCAAATCAACACTAAACTCACATTGTTAGGATGAGTTTGTTTTTTGCCGGTTGGAAAACAATGTCCTCAGATGACCTGACGTCCACAGCTGCAAAGGATGCCGAATTTTGCAGTTCTCTCAGCCAGTCGTTCTGAATGTGGGCTACGGGGACCCAGGGAAGAACCCCTGGGGGTAATTTTCTGGGACCCCTGGAGCCTCTCGAAGGACCAAAGTCATCGTTTGTACGACATGAGGGAACGGTCACTGAGGGAACATAATAAACATTCATGAGTCAGTGAAGCCACTGACAAAGCCTTCGTCTTTGACCAGTCCACTCTGTTTACAAATGTGCCCCAACTGTCCTACAGCTCAGGACCAAAGTACTGTCCTACAGCTCAGGACCAAAGTACTGTCCTACAGCTCAGGACCAAAGTACTGTCCTACAGCTCAAAGTACTGTCCTACAGCTCAGGACCAAAGTACTCTCCTACAGCTCAGGACCAAAGTACTGTCCTACAGCTCAGGACCAAAGTACTGTCCTCCAGCTCAGGACCAAAGTACTGTTCTACACCTTAAGAACAGTATACTACGTGGATTAAATTGGATTAAATGATGGATGCCAATCAGTTCCTATTCCTGTCTCCACCTGTTGGGCATCAGGTTACCACACACTGGTGCAGATCCAGTTGATCACAGTCGCCCCTGGGAGACAGCACCGTAACTGCAATTGGAAAAGAGCCGCGTTGGTTTTGATTTCATAGGTTTCACCAGCGGTGAAAGTACTCACATCCTGTACTTCAATAGACATAAATAACCCTTACTAAGCATCTGATCACCCTTCTATTAAATGTTCCCATAATAATCTCATACTCAAGTTAAAGTAATGGTGTTAAATTGAATTGCGTATCAATTGTGTTTTTACAGGTTAAATGTTTTATCATCTGTTGGTTAAGATGTTCCAGGTTGAGTTACTCTCATGGTTTTATCTCATTAACAGCCTCAAATGTAGAAGTTCAACCTTTTTGAAAATTGATTGTAATGTTGATGTGAAAATAATAAATATATCAATAGTTTGGAGTCAAAGCCCCCTAAAATGGAGCCACTCGTACCTCAAATTTGTCATAGACTACACTTCATAAGTAGAAGTACTCTTACTTTCCTGGGTTTCTCCTGAAACCTCCTCCGTCTGTACTTGGAAGCTGGCTGATGAAATGATAAACTTCAGTTTCCATACTTTAGAGCCACAGTATCTTCCTGCTAGCATGACTGAATTATTGAATTGGATGCCATCAGTGGTGTGTGTGTGTGTGTGTGTGTGTGTGTGTGTGTTTGTGTAATATGGCAAAATAAAACCCATTATCATTGCGGCCGTATTCCCCAGATGGTCCTTGCAGCTTAACGCCAGCACTGTGCTCCTCCACTTTCCACCAAACCCAGATTTCTGCCCTGGCATTTGAATTCCTAAGTGGAGCACATTTCCCAGAATAGCTCAGTGCACGGCTACAGCCCGGCGCAGCTCCGGACGGGCCCAGGGAGCGAGGGTCCGTCTGTCAGGACAGTCCAACCCCCCCAACCCCCCCCCCCCCCCCCTTCCCTCTCCCCTGTCTCCCCCCCTGAGCTCATCCCCGGATCCAAATCAAGCCCAACTCAGGAGTGCAGGCATTATTGTAGTTTTTGACATGGTAGGATGTTGTCTCCAGTGCCCACTGGAGGTGTTGGGGTGTGGTCCGACGTGGTGCTGAGGCCACCGCCACCAGGGAATCAAGGACCATGCTCAATGTAAAGTAGGGCGCTGGCTGAGCGACTAACCCAAATACAGATTATTTTCAACGTCCTTGATCCGTGAATTATGCCCTGTTTTTATTTATGCCGTTCAACCTTATTAAACACGGTTATTTTTGGGGGTGTGATTATAGCACGATATGTAATGGAACATATTTCACAACTCTTAAAAGGAGCTATATTTTTGATCGTGGAACGGCGCGCTCTGATTGGAAGTCCTCAGAATGTTCGAAGTCAGCCGGGTCAGCGTTGTCTATTTGGACGATGCCAGTTTTAGGCGTCGCCACTCGCTCCGTAGGGGGAAATAACGGCTCGACTCAGAATTTTCCGTTTTGCTCCCACGCAGACTAAAACCAGCGGCAAATCCAAACCAGTGTCCCTGGACGGGAGCTAAAGCACTGTTACATCAGAGCCTGGGAGAGCTGGTGCCTCTGGGCCAAGCTCTGTTCGCTTGGATGGGGGCGGCTTTTAACTAGGCGATAAAGTGTTGATTATTTATTGATAATCGAGTCCAGCAGTCCAAAATAAAACACACCCTGCCGTCTCCACAAGCAGCATCTGAGCTTAACTTTTTAATCGCCCACGTAGGAATGTTTCCACCAGCGCTGAGTGGGTTATGTAAGAGCCGTGTTTACCTGGACGCCGAGCCACGGCACCTTTCGCTCTGCGCCGCCTCCTCTCCATCTCCCTCACGTCAGCGTCCAAGAACAGAAAACAAACGCACACCCTTTCTCTCTGCCAACCACAGCGCGATCCTCCTGCTCTCAGCGGGTGCTGCCCTCAGATTAGACTTTTTATATAGGCTGATGTCTCAATCCTGGTTGTGTTTCTCCCGCAGGTGAACGTTTACATTCTGGGAAGAACCTTCCTGGTCCTGTCCAGAGAACTGTGCATCAACGCCCCAGCGTTAGGTACGGACTCTTTCCTCGTCCTTGGACCATTTCCTCACGCTGACACCGCTTCCTCCACCCTCATCCTTTAAGCTCCACAACATCAGCTCTTACTGATTTAAGCGCTGAGACTGCCCGATGCCCGACAGACACTTTTTGCACAAAGTGCAGCTCAGTCACTTCCACACAGGTGAACAATATGAAACTGTCAACGTTTTGAGAAAGAAATTGCTTTGCCTACATCCAAACACCTTGTAGGCATGTGCTGCATCTGAACAATGGGACAAATTAATAACAGAAGTCTGCACTCTCTTAACCCTTTTTGGCAAATCTTAAACGTCCTTGTGGTTTAGTACTGCCAGAATGTCTGCCTTTGTCTGCCCTTGGAATTTACGTTTAGACGCCATGATCTGAGGTTTTCTCTTTTAGGTGCTGGTTTTACATTTATGGGCATCCTTTTAGAATATAGAGGCACCCCAGTTGGATCTCCCCATATTGAGTGAATTATGGGTATTTTCCTGTATTTTGATGACTATAAATGGACACTTCTATACTATACTTATATACTATATTCTATACTTCCTGTATTGTTATTCTGAAAAAATAGATCTGCGTGAAACGTGACTTCTGTGGGTGCTGAATGAGTTTAAAAGCGGGAACTACAGTGGGCAGTCTTCATTTTAGGTTTCTAAAACCTCCTAGTATAAGTGCCATGATCCATTTAACAGATGTCATCAGGTTCACTGTGCTAATGTTCCGATGGCACTCTGCAAAAAAAGTTCCTCGCCGCAGTTTTTTTCTCAGCCTTATTCAAGGTGAATCTAGTCGTACTCTTTTGTTTGTATTGAGTAAATGAGACGTGGTTCTTGGCTGCAGGTTTGTTTTTACGGTCTCTCCTATGTTGTGGTCACAGTGGGGTGCAGTACCCCGTAGTGTACATAGAGGGCGCTGGTGCTCCTCATAAAGACTCGTAATAATGAGTAATCGACACCTCTGGCTTTCAGTCACATTATAACCTTTATGTTTGTCAGGTTCATAAGCATTTTTGTACAGAACAGATCAGAGTTTTGACGGCATCAAGCTGTCAATGGTTAAACAGTATTTTACAAAAGATGCCACGTTGCTGAGGCCGTCCTCAAGTGCAAAACCTCCTTTGTTTTGTCTTATTTTACAAGGTACTATTTCTTTTGCATTGTTAATTATAACACGATACATAAATGTTGCTCCAAGTGTACTATTGCTGCTCTGACTACAGTGACAACATGGCACGGGCTGCAGTTTGCACAATTCAGAGCCGTCCCTGCTCGTTCCACTTGGCTGTGTTGCATAACCGCAGAGCTTTGCGCTTACATTGTGTCTACAGCAGCACAGCCCGTCACACAGGCGTCAGAGCAAATAACATTAAGTGTAACCAAAGATTTAAATTAAAAATAACATTAAAATAAATAGAATAAAATGGCTCCTTCACTGTTTTCTTTAAATCGTCTCTTGATTCTGTAAAGAACCAACCAGGCCATTAAGTGAGACATTACTCAAGTGTCTTTTGATGCTACATTGGTTTGAAGACGAGCGAAGCACCGATGGAGCTCAGTCCTCGGCAGAAGCGTTCCAGAACTTGCGCGCCTCACGCGTAGAACACCAGCTCCGGGATCTGCCCCCCCTGTACTCCCGTCCCGTTCGTACTGTCCGAGGAACACTGGAACTGAAACGTCACCCTCCCGCACTGGACCTCTGTCATGCCCTCCTGCCCGAAATAGCTGAGCTCATTGCCGTCCAGAACCGCGCTGACGGTGTAGAATGCGTCCTGCTCCACCTGCACCGGGTGCTCAAACCACACCGGGAAGGTGCTGCTCGAGCCGTCGGACACGAACTTGGTCAGGTTCTGTGCCAGCGTCAGCCCCTGGCGCTTGAGTTCGATTTTGACGCTGTACTCTGCCTTGCCGCCGCTGGACCCGTACAGGCCCAGCCCGGCGATGAAGATCCTCTTGTCCACGGCGAACTGGATGCTGTCGCAGCGCCCGCGGTAGCGCCACTGGTTGCTCCGGTACGCCGAGGACTGGAAGCGGTGGCACCTCTGGGGCGCCAGGCCCTTCCGGGGGGACAGCGGGAAGTCCAGTTTGGGCTTGGTGGCCGCCGTGTACCACAGGAAGACGCTGTGCGTCTCCTCCAGAGTCAGGATGTCGGACTGCGCCGCCCCGTCCGCAAACTCCTCCAGAGTCATGGAGGGGATGCGCAGCAGGTACAGGGCCCTCCCCAGGACGTCCCTCTTATTGCGGGTGGTGGGCCCCAGACCCTGCCTCTTGCACTCGGCCACGGCCCAGTTCATGACGGACTCGAACACCACGACCTCCTTGGTGTTGAGGCTCTCCCGCTGCAGGATGATCTCCAGCGTCTGCAGGTCGATCTCGCAGAAGCCCTCTGAGCGCAGCGCCAGCTCGGCCTGGGCGTCGATCACCTCCCAGCAGCGCTGGGTCAGTTCGGGCTCCTCGAACAGCCGGCTCTGGGAGAGCAGCACGCAGGCGTTCTTGGCCTCCAGGCTAGTTTCCAGGAAGTTGACGCAGGCCTTGGCCAACGCCGGTACGATGTACTTCTTGGCAGCGTACAAGGTGGCCAGCACCGTGTCCGCCTCCAGGTCGATCTCATCACTGTACATGTACCTGAGAGGAGGAGGAGGAGGAGGAGGAGGATCAGTTTGGTGATCATTATTTGCCTTAACTGTCTATTGCGTTACTGTAACACAATTAGATATTCAGAACTTATTGTACTTTCATGGCTGAGTGCTTCAACCGGCTTGGTCATCTTAGAAATACTGGTGCTTATAAAATTGAGCTGATTGTTTATCACCAGCTCTAGTTCAGACAGATGTGAGTCTCTGCAGACCTAGTGGAGAAACATCTGTTTTATAACCATTTTGTTTTGGTGCCAGCACGTCCTGCTCCACCAGGGACAGTGTGACCAAGAGCTCTGTTGTGCTAAGGAAACCAAGGAGACTCTCAGAATCCCGTGCAGGTTTCCGACCGCATTTTGAAGTGAACAGATATCAGATTGCACGTCTCTTGTCCTGTGTTCTCAGTTAATTCATCAAATCTTTCCTTCTCAAGAACGCTGATTAAATTGCGTCATGACAGAGGATCAAAAACGCCAAATGCCACAGAAATTGTGATTGCTTCTTCTGTTTGTCAAAGCGGCTGGAGGGATGATGGATGATGACTCGACTCATCCTCCCCAACTGTAACAAAGCGGCAGTGTATGGCGCTAGCCTGAGCAACCCCATTGAACAGGCGCGCTATTTATATCTGCGAGTCTGCATATATTCATCCCCCTCCAAGAAATCGACTTCTTTGGAGGCGGGTGTCCCAAAAAAAACCTGTTTCTGATACAACAAAGAGGGGAGAAACCCGGCAATTACAGAGCCGTGTGCTGCTGCCTTGGCCCTGTGCCACTGCCAGCGTTTTGGGCATTCAACTCTGTTTAGCCTCGGATGAGTAATAACGGGCTTTGAAGTGACGCCGCCCGCCTGTCCTCCCTCTCCTCCCTTGCCGGGCGAGCGACCAGGGCGGCTTACTTGAGCAGAATCAGGAAAGCGGCAGGTTCCACATCTGGGATGTGGATCTCAGCTTCCACCTCGGCCAGATCCCCATAAAACATGGCACAGAAGACGGAGCTTCCCACAGCCAGCACGTACTGGAGGGAGGGAGAGAGAGACAGAGACAGAGAGAGAGATTGTTTAAGTACAACAGTGGATGGACTAGTCCACGGGAAGACGCTGTAGTTCTCCTTACATGTCAATAAATATATTTTAATTATCTTGACCGATTTATAGTTTTCAGCGCATTCCTAACTTTTGTTTTTCACTTGTTTTCAGTCTGGAATCATTTCCACTAATTTGTTTTCGTCCTGCGTCGGCAGTGGAAACATGTTTCCCACGTTAATAAAAACAGGGGGAGATGCACGTCATTAGTATAGTTTAGATTTTTGCCGATGACAACAACAACAAGGAAATCACTTAATTGACTTGCCACCGGACGCATTTTGTGTTAGAAAAACAGGAAGGGTTGTGCAAAACAGACAGAAGTGGCAGACTGTCCCTCTGTGAGCCTACAATCAGCCTTTACACGCTTTATATGGATTTTATTTTTATTTTTTTAAGTTAAAAGGGTTTAGTTCTTACCTTGTGCGCTGGAACTCTCTGACATTCCCTCAAAGGTCCAACCATGAAGTGGACGTCGGCCATCAGCTCATTATTGTACATCAAGGCATTTCTAAAAGAAAAAAGGTTTCTACATGACCTCTGTGTGCATTTCATAATAATAATAATAATAATAATAATAATAATAATAATCTCAACAACATCTCAGCGGCTTTTTAAAAGGTTTCAATCCGGGTTCAGAAAGTATGATTCCGCCCCAGGATTTATATTCCAGATTTGGAGTCCAACTGAGGAACGGAGTCAGCTGGACCAGGGCATGGCTGCAGAGAAAACATGGAAACTGGATTCTTTTTATTTTGAATTGTTTTTTTTTTAACTTTCTGGAACCCGGACTCCTCCACCCTCTGGATCCACCAGGGCCTGGCATGTTGCATGGAGCTTGTTATGCAACCGGTGCACCGTGATGGGATGCATATCGGGCTTTTAAGGGGCTGCTGATGGAGGTTGTGGCGGCACCCACCTCTCCCTCAGCGTGGGGTGGCTGCACTGCCAGCTGGGCGGCTCGATGTTGTTGTTGCTGATGTTCTGCTGGGTGGTGGGGCTGGCCGCGGCGCTCGGACACCGCGACCCCGGCGCCTCCGCCCCGCTCTTGTCGGTCACCGTGGTGGCGGAGGACAGGGTGGTGTCGGCGGAGGCGGGGTACAGCTCCGCAGCCATCTTCCTCTGCGTCAAGGACAGGGCGAGGATGTCATAACACAGGCGGCCCGGCGCCCTGCCGACCCTCCTGGACCTCTTCAGCGTTTCTGGAAGCAAGAGGAGACACGTCAGAGCCCGCAGCACGGGGCCGTGGAGCGGCAGCCGGGAGCCCGCCGCGGGCATGGACCCACACCGCGGGCCGTGGGAGGAGCGGAGCCCGCGATGGTGCGTTCCGGAAAAAAAACAACTAAAACCCAGACGTAGAGACGCGAGACGTGGGAGCTACTGACCCCGGATCAGTTTCAGCAACAACATGAAAATGTCCGTCCGTGCGGCCGCGGCTGCGCGGCTCAAGTCGAGCGCGTCCCTCCGTCCCCCCGCTAGAGGCTCATCCTGGACGGGAGCGAGGCGGACGGGCTCCACGGAGCGTCTTCTCCCCGGTTCTCCCGTCCCCGCCCCCCCCAGCGCCTTTCCCGCGGACACGGATCGTCCCTCCCTTTCGCCTCGTTCTCCACAGCGCGGTAATCCGGGCTGGGCTGCTCCCCGTCGGCCCGGACCCGGTGGCGGTGGCGGTGCGGCGGGGCTCCTGGCTCCTGGGTGCGGGTTGTGCGTGGGTCGCGTCCCGGGTGAGTGTGGCTCCTCCGCCTCCTCCGCCGCCTTTTCACTTTTCACTTTTCTTTTTTTTTTATCTCCACGGTCTTTGCGTTGGGCCGAGGCCGCGCCCACTCCTCGCCGCCGACCAATCGGCGCTTAGCACGGGCGTGACGTCGGCGGCGCGTCCCCGAGGCCGCGCGGTCCGTGCGTCAGACCCAGAACACGCGCGTCACCCCTGAAGCGCGTTACGCTATAATAACAATACTAACAGCGACGGAACCACGTGTAGTAACACAACCACTACACACAACATATCAGACATGGACATTGAATCTGAAAACACTCATAACCTCGCAAATGATGATTATTTTCTCGTAAATGTACTCAAAGTATTAAAATAAAAGTACTTGTTCTATCCGGTGCCCTGATATAACAGAGCCTACAATACAGAATAAAGTAAAAACAAAGCAAAAGTACATTACTTTATTTTAAATATAGTTAAATGTTATTGTACATCTACACTGTATATGTGTTGAGCTCGCTCTTACTTATTCACATTTTATTTTATATTCACGTATTTTGTAAAGCGGTCTACATATTCTTACTGTCTGTACTTCCGGCAGCGTAAAGCTGCTGGAATCCCTCCCGGAGGATTACTAAAGGTTTTAAAATAATCGTATTTTATCCTAAAGTGCCTACGGTACCTTTTTATTGCAGAGGGAAAATGTACTGAAGATGAAAAGTTTCTGGTGTTGAATCTTCAATTCTTAAATGAAGCCCACAGTTCAACCTATATATAGTTATTATATCATATAACAATCCTGATATAATAATAATGTAATCAATTCCAGCAATATATCAAATATTTGATGGAGAAAAAATGGTAAATTATGAATAAAAACTACTGTGAAACTTGATGCTCCCTTGATGCAAGGGCACACACACACATACACACACATACAGACACACACATACAGACACACATATACACACACACACACACACACATACACACACATACAGACACACACATACAGACACACATATACACACACACACACACACACACCTACAGACACACATACAGACACACATATACACACACACACACATACACACACATACAGACACACACATACAGACACACATATACACACACACACACACACACACACATACAGACACACATATACACACACACACACACACACACATACACACACATACAGACACACACATACAGACAGACACATACACACACACACACACACACACATTCTGGCTGTGAGTCGGTCACCTCTTAAGGCAGCGTGGAGATTTAATCTCCATTTAGAAATGTGGAAACACAGCATTATAGATTGGATTGATGGATGATCGAGCTGCGGCCTTTTTGTAGAGATTTCTTTTACTTCTTTTCTGTTGTTTTTTGTTTTTTGTTTTTTTTGTCCATATTTTGACCGAGGTGAAATTAGTTTTTCATGAAGTGGATCTTGTTTTAAATTAGATTTTCCGTCCTCTATCATTTAAGAAACCACTACAAATCCCTTTGGCCTCCGACCAAAGTTTTAAAGTTATTCTTTTTCTTCAGACCTATAAAAACAGAGGTGCCGTCCTGACGTCTCGTTCCCTCCAGGACTGGAGCTTGTTTCTTTCCCGTGACAGGTTGCTTTATCGCTTTTATTCCTATATATTTTTTATTATTACGTAGCCTCCGTTTAACCTCCTCCTGCTCTCACCGAGTTTTGAAAATCACTTTATTTATTTTTTTCCTTTTTTTGCGCTCGGTGCTTAGTGGTTTTCTGGACATTATTCCAGACGGAGCGGCGGTGGTGGCTGGCCTTGCAGACGTATCATTACAGGGCTCGGATCCTATTTCCACAGAAGGATCTTTGAGAACACCGAGATATTCCACGGCGGAGTCATAACCTGGGTGTGAGGGTTCGATTCCCTGTCGGGTCGGAGCAATGGCTCCGCATGGATGTTTTCGGCGGCTGAGAGGAGGAGAGGCCTGGAGGGAACTGGCCCCCTGCCAGCGCCTCCATGGGAAAAGCATCTGGAGGGTTATTTTTTGCTTCTTCTTTTCATTTTCCTTTCCACATAATCACATCATTTTTCCTCAGACTTGACGATAGTATCAAAGCAGAGACGTTTTGCAGAAATGTCTGGGCGGTAGAAAGAAAGAAGCTGAAATCGGCCTGTTGGTGACTGAGGGTTCATGGATGAGGCTGGCATAATTTTATGTTTTTCTTATCGTCAAAAAATAGCCTTGGAACGGACCACAATGCATTTCTCCCGCTAACACTGCAGTCCAGACAACGCTTTTATTTTGGAAGTCGGAGAGCTGAACTTTTATCTGACAAACTGTTTCAGGATCAGTGAAACAGTAAATTCACTCTTTCTTTCACTCTCTCTCTCTCTCTCTCTCTCTCTCGTTGCGTGTTTTTATTAAAATGCCGTTTCCATCATTTCTGACTGTTCGTTCACAGCCTTGGTGAGAAACGTACCACTCTGCTGCAGGTTCGAGGGGGCGAACCGGGATCACGTCTAAGGAACAAATCTCCTTTGTTTTACATTTTAAATCGCAGTCATACTTGGGTTAAAACCACGTTTCGTGATTTATTTATCTTAATTTATTTTCCCCAGTACATCCAGAACGTAGCGTTGCTACAGCAGGTTCCCCGTTGGAAGCAACTTCCGGTTTCTAGTCTCTTACAATAGCGTGGATGGAGCCAAAGACTCATTTTATTGGTATAATATCTAAAAAGCGTGTGATTATAAGGTTAGTGTCTCATATTTATTTATTTATTTTATTATTTACAGATGATGAACAATTTTCTGGCTTTTGTGTTCTTTTTGTGACTCACTACGATGGCTGGGTTTTTCATGGTCATTTATTTTTTTTAAAAACAAAAATCTGACCCGCCGCGTACTTTAGGGTCATTTGGCGGTTTTTGAGATTTTTATTTTATTTTTTGCATCATTTGAAAGTGGAGAGTCAGACCTTCTAAACAAGGTGTCACTTGTGCAAATCAAGCAAATATTTTTTTAAGGCTATGACTTGTTAATGACAAGGGTGTGGCAAACTGTGTTCCTAAGATCCCAGAATGCAAGTAGTTTGGAGGACCAACAAAGCCTCATGGCTACTTAACATACTGCTGAATGGGCCAATCACAAACAGCTCAACAACACACAACTAATTAAAAAAAAAAAAAGCTTTTATCCAACAATAAGAATAGACATGTTTTATAAAAGTGGAATTATTTTGGAGTTTAAAAGTACGGACAACACAACAAAATGTAAAGCCCATCAATAATATGAGTGTCAGAAAATCTGAAATCTGAAAATCTGTTCATCACGTCATCATCTTCTTCCGTTGTAACAACAAAGGACGTATCGTCGGCCTCCTCCGGTGGTTCTTGAAAATATTCTGTTTCATCGTCACATTAAGTTTGAAATCCACTGTTTGAAATGTTCTCCAAGTCCGGAGTAATATCACGTTCAGCGTCGCTGTCGTTCTCCGCGTCGCTGTGGGAGAACTGACCACCGTGGTGGAAAATGAAGTCCAGTACGCGCTGCTTACACTGACTTGGATCTATCGCACTGGTCAGATTAAGGTCTGAAATATGAATCAGAGCTTCCTCCACCCGCTTCACCTAATCCATAACGATACGGAGAAGAACGATTTCACAGACAAGACAGCCCCGTGCTGCGCTCTAACCGTCTGTTTACGGAAGTGACGTAGATGCGCGACGCGAAGGGTTTTTCTTCTTCGCCGCTTCACAACAGTGGCTCCGTGTGTGTAAGAGTAGTACCATTTAAAGGTGGAACTCTATCTAAGGGGTTTCACATTGTGAGTTCACATCACATGGAATATGGAGGAGTGATCTTCACCTGGACGCTCGCTTTAAAGGAAACCATCGATCTGCGTTGTTCAGCGCTGTTCAGCTCTGTTCAGCGTCCCGGTAAGTGAACTGTGTTTCCTCGTGTTGTCTAATGGGAATATTTAACTACACGGTTTAACATTTATCTACTATTTATATATCAAACTCGGTTTTGAAAATACGCTGAGAGATAAAAAAAAAAAAAAAACACAAAAGAATACGAATCTGGAAAAATCTAATTTTCCTTCAAGAAAGGGTTTTTCAAATTATTTTGCTGCTCCTGGCCATTTTACAAATGCGCGAGATGGCCAGTTTTGCTGTGGTGGGACATAAATGTCTTTGTGATTTCATCCAACGACTGAATCAATTTGGGTTCCTGATTGAGCGCTAAATAGCATACGTGAGTGCGGGACAGTAGTGACAGGAGGAGAAATGTGTTGAAGGTGTTGGTCTGTGTTGACCAAACAAAATATACAAATACTGCTGGCTTCATCCATGAGCCGCTCCTCCAGAGGCTCCAGCTCTGCTCTGTGGAGGTTTATGACAGCGTCTGTTGAGCTGCTCTGCATCGTCAAATTCCATTTTTCCACCAGCACCGCCGCTGCATTCTGGGAAGGAACGTTCTCATGCGGCAGCGGCTGTTTAAAGATGGCCGCTGTCTGTTTATGCTGGTGACGGTGTTGTGTCTGACCAATCGGCTGATTGCTGATCGTTACATTCCACGGTCACATTTTTCCATTCAAATCTGAGCGGAATTTAAAAGGGATACTCGGGTTCTGCATGCTAACTGTGTTAGCTCAACGCAAGGCTGCAGATGGGATCAGCTAGCCTAGCTCCTGGGAAATAAGGGAAATAGACCTTCCAGCGTCTCAGAATATACGTCTTTCTCCTTTATGACAATTTAAAATACAAACAAGATCTTGGTTTTAAATGCAGCTCCATCCAGAACTACTATAAATTATGACTAATATAAAAATCAAATTCACGCCTTTAAACCAATGTTGGAATGTTGGAAATACCAGATTTATTTTATTTACTTCATTGTCAGTAAATGGCACTTCTTTTAGGGTTGGTGTGTATTATTCCACTTTTAGAAGCTTATTTTAGAATTCTTATTTACAATTGTTATTCATTTGAGTTATTATTTCGCTCCCTCGCAGACCCGTGCCTGTACATCCCACGCTTCGCTCAGCTGCTGGAGTTCGGGGAGAAGAACCACGACGTTTCCATGACGGCGCTGCGGCTGGTGCAGAGGATGAAGAGGGACTGGATGCACACGGGACGAAGGCCGTCGGGGCTCTGCGGGGCAGGTAACCGTGGCGACGGGAAACAGGAAGTGGCGCCTCGCCTTCCTTCCTGGATCAGGAAAAGGTCACTGAATCCAATCTGCTGCTGTTTCCAGAGTAAAGCTCTACACCGCTGTTTTCTCAATATTAAAGATACCGGAACTCCTCATTTAACAACCTACCTGTTTAACAACCGTTCAGACTTATGACCAGCTCTCTGATCTCATCACCCATCACCCTTACACAATATATACTATACAACTATATATACTATATACATTATATACACTAAATATACACTATATATACTATACAACTATATATACTATATACATTATATACACTAAATATACACTATATATACCAGCCTCGCCCCCTTACTGTGAAATAACACGGGTCCTCGCTTATCAACCAATTGGCTTAACAACCTGGTGCTAGGAACAAAACTCTGTGGTTAAGTGAGGAGTGCCTGAAGTATAAATATTATAAATACACTTATTTAAATACATATTTGACTTTGAAACTGGCTCCAATACTTATTTTTTGTAATCAACTTAGCATGAGTTGAAATTAATAACACTGCTACAAAATAAAAGCTTTAAACACACCTCACTTTAAACAAAATAATAATAATGATAATAATAATACTAATAATAATAATTTGCAGTTTGGTTAATACCATAAAAACTTCTTAAACAAAGGGCAACTCGGATGTGTTGCGGTCGTTTTCACTTTGTCACTTTTTGAGCGTCCCGGTCCACGGCGAGCCGCGAGGGTCCGAAAACCACGGCGACGGGTGAAGCCGCCCCCGAACCGGCTCCCGTGGAGGTCGCGTAGGGGTCGTCTCGGACGCTCGGGTTCGTTTGGGGGAAAAAAACAAATGCTGAGTCAGCTCCCTGCGCTGGCTGTGAAGAGACCCTGAACCACCTCCACCTGCTCCCAAATCCATCTACCTGCACACGCTAAGCACACGGCTTCCATGTTCACTCTCTCTCTCTCTCTCTCTCTCTCTCTCCCTCTTTCTCTCTCTGCTGCAGCAGTTGAATAATTGATCGCTCGTCATGAATCATTGAGGGAGAAAACGCTGCTGAGACGGAAAAGACGTTGTTTGTTTCTTTGAGAGAACGATGCTGGAAAAAACCTGCTTCAGACATTTTAGGTTTGGGAAGTGGTGGAACGTTCTTTATTACTGTATAAAAGTAAATTTTAGTACAAGTTTCTCTACCTTTTTGAAGTCTATTCCGTTTCGGAGACTTTCGACTTTTACCCACTTAATTTCACAGCAAATATCTATTTTTACTTTAGTACATTTAAAATATCTATAGTATATATAATATATATGCTATATTATATACTATAGTGTATATATAATATATATAATATTATATATATTATTTATACAGTATATATATAGTATAAATATTATAGTATATATACTCAAATAGTATACATATATTATATATACTATTATATATATTATATATACTATAATATACCTGATAGTATATATATTACATATACTATAATATATAATATCGTTTTTATAATGTGTATATAATAGTATATATATATTATATATATTATAATATAGATTGCTAAATCAAGCCAATAACGGGACTGGATACAGTGTCTCAAACTGCTGATTTAGGATATATACGGGGGCAGGCGAAAGAAGAAGAAGGGTGTGTGTGTGTGTGTGTGTGTGTGTGTGTGTGTGTGTGTGTGTGTGTGTGTGTGTGTGTGTGTGTGTGTGTGTGTGTGTGTGTGTGATCAATTTTGAAATTATGCCAATGTGGTTCTTTTGCCCGGGCCCTTTAGTCTCAGGGTCTTTGTTCTTCTTCCGCCACTGGATTTTGGGGGATTTTGTGAAAAAATACAAACAAGCTGTTTGCGTCAAATCCCAGCAAATAAAGCACCGAGGGTTGTGTGCTTGGTTTTAATCGGAGGAGTTCACTTTGAACCTGGAAGCCGCCGTGCACGGCCTTCCCGGGCATGCACGTACCTGGGGGTGTGCACGTACCTCGGGGTGTGCACGTACCTGGGGGCGTACACGTGGTTTGGGAGAAGATCATCCATGTTGGATGAGGCTGAACGGCGTCACGTAACGGGGCTTCCCGTGGCGTAACTCCACTGTTCCCCTGTTTGAACAGGTGTCACTACACCTGCTGGGGGCCACACCCACCTGCACCTCCCAGAGGACGTATCTTTGGATAAATGATTCTGTTTTGGGATTTGATTTGAATATTTGTGAAACACAGATGACTCTCTCTCTGCAGGTCCTTAAAAGGTCAAATCTCATAATTAACAGTCTAATAATATACAAATAATATACTGCCAACAATTATGCCTATAAAAATCATTATATACTCATTACAGAATCGGAATCAGTCTATTTTAGAAAATACATTTTCACATAAAAGGAATTTGTTGTGGTAAAGATTGGATGGGAAAAAAAAGATTTGTATAAAAAATTGCAATCCGAGAAAAATGAAACTGAAGTCCAAATATACAGAATATACGACAAATAGTGATACAAGGCACAGGATAAATTAGGTTAAAAGGCATTTTGGCTTGAGCACATAACCATACTAACCGAGCTGGTTAGTATGGTCAACCTTGTCATGTCAATAATTGCAAATAACAATTAAATTCTGCAGGTCCTTAAATCGTCTTAAAATTCAGTTCCTTACAATAAGAATCAACAGAGATTTCATTTCAACAAACATTTTGTCTGGTTGTAGATACGTCTGTGTCCATGTTTTTATCTTTGTCTAAATGAGTCAAAGGTTTTTCTGCATCAGAGTCAACATTTTGCTTTTAAATTTGCCTTCAGTATAAAATGTTTTCCTCGATACCTGCTGATACCCTGACGCGTGGGTGGATGAATCGCCTGGCTGTGTGTTGGGGTTCGGGTGGTGTTTTGGAGTCAGTCTGCCGTAGTGCTGCTGGGGGATTGGAACCCTCTGTGTGGTTGTGGTTCAGCCTTGTCTTGGTCCTGTTTCCTCAGCGCTGCTCGTCTCCGCTCGCATGCACGACTTCCGACGAACCATCAAGGAGATCGTCGCCGTGGTGAAGGTGTGCGAGAGCACACTCAGGAAGAGGTGGGTGGAGCTGGAGGTGGAGCTCTTATTTCTAATAACCATTGAAGGAGGATTCTTCTTGAGTCGTTTCTTCTCTTTGTCCTAGAATCCTGGTTTTCAGCTGCTTAGTGATTGTGTCTGACTGATCATGTGACTTTTCATTGTTCTGGACCTAGTTTCATGCTTCCGTCTCCATCTGCATTGCTTTCTTTTCCTTCTCCACTTTTTCCAGTCAATGACTTAGTGTTAAAGGGTTTTATCATTTTTATTGACTTAGTTTCATTTTTAGCTACACCATGTAGACCCAACACAAGACCCGACAATAATAGTTGCCCCAGGGAAAAATATTTGGATTCATTGTCAAACATCTCATACCAAGGAAAATTTGTTAAAATGGTGAAACGGTGAAAGTATCGAAGTAAGGATTATTATTATTATTATTAGGGGTTCATCGTGTTGGGATGGAACCCTTTTTTTATTGTTCGGATTATTATTATAATTATTCTCCTGGCACTTTTTGGGTTAAAGTGTCTTGAACAGGACAACTGCTGCAGCTAGGGACACGGTTAAGGTGTCGTTAGAACCGGGAGGTCACAGATATCACGTGGTTAAAGTTTCATCTAAAACCATCCACATACAGAGCAGGAGTCAGTGGAAAACGGACAAAATTTGACCGGAAGTAGCCGAACGGTCGTGCATCACCGACAAGCCTCTTTTCCATAACACCCAGTTGGGTGGTGTAACGAGATGAGTTGGTGGATATATATTTGCAGCTTGTGACTACGAGCTCTCTGTGTGTGTGTGTGTGTGTGTGTGTGTGTGTGTGTGTGTGTGTGTGTGTGTGTGTGTGTGTGTGTGTGTGTGTGTGTGTGTGTGTGTGTGTGTGTGTGTGTGTGTGTGTGTGTGTGTGTGTGTGTGTGTGTGTGTGTGGGTCATACCTGCTTGACGTTGGTGGGGTGTTGGTTTCATATTTTATTGTTTTTTCCTTTTGTAAATATAAAGGCATTGTGTTCCCTCTAACCTGCTGCCGTGCCCCTCCTTATTTTGCGGCATTCGGGTAGGAGTGGAAAACTGTCCAAAACATATTCCGTGTTCGTGACCTCACACACAGAGTTTGCTTGCCGAGCAAGGTCTGAATCGTGTCCGTTTTATTTTAGTCCCAAAAGTTAAAAGTGGATGAAATGTCTGTGAGGCACATGCAGTGTTGAATCTGTTTGTTGGGAACTTCCACGCGGAGTGATTTCCTTCCGCAGAGGCACCGTGAGGCGGCACTTGTTGGACTACAGGTTAAAATGACGAATAAAAAATGACATCAATGAAGTCATAACAAGTGTATCCTTGTAGTAGGAGTTCTTCGTGTCACCAGGACTCTGAAAAGTCGAGTCAACGCCTCAGTATCTGAGTCGATGCTGCGTTCCATCAGTTCGTGCTGTCGCTCACAGCATGGGAAATTTCTAATTGGTGTCTATAATAGACCCTGTTTATTGCTGCCTTCAGCTTTATTATTATTATTATTATTATATAAAATCATGAAGACCTTTTGGTATTTTTGAACCGATATCTGAAACGTTCACTTGAAACTGTCCAAGGCCTGGCAATCCCTCCTGTGATACTTACTAACCCACTGTGGGGGTCCGGCACCTCGGCTGGAGACCCCTACCCCAGGCTACCACCATCCTGGTTGTTTCTATGTGTGAATGAACTTGAAAATATATATCATAAGAAAAATAAATAAAGTCCATTTTGTGTGGTGTTGGCTCAGACTGACGGAGTTTGAGGACACGCCCACCAGTCAGCTGACCATCGAGCAGTTCATGAGGGTGGACCTGACGGGGGAGTGCGACCCCCCGTCCTTCACCGCAGGACTGCAGAAGAAGAAGCTGCACCAGGTGGGTCCTGGATTTAAATAAAGAATAAAGAACAAACTTGAAAGTAAGAAGAACTGGAGCCTCAGAGCCTGAAGCTTCATGGAGAAGTCACCTGGAACCACTGTTTAGTTACCGTCAAGTATGACACAACAATGAAACGTAATATAACGATGAAGTCTGACATGACACTGAAATGTGAGAAGCTTATTGTCCTTCTCCTCCTGCAGCTTGAGCTGGAGCTGCAGAAGAAGATGGACGACGTGGAAGGTGAGACCAGATCAAAGAGTCTCCTCTTTCACCGCCATAGTTTCTGGGTTTTTGTGGTTTTTTTGTTTTTTTTTCGTCGTCTTTCACTGGATGGTGAACTGCAGCAGCTGATGCTTCTAGACACAACTAGAAACCCGTAGACGCGACTAGAACCCCGCAGACGCGACTAGAACCCCGCAGACGCGACTAGAACCCCGCAGACTCGACTAGAACCCCGCAGACGCGTCTAGAACCCCGCAGACGCGTCTAGAACCCCGCAGAGGCGACTAGAACCCCGCAGACGCCTCTAGAACCCCGCAGACGCCTCTAGAACCCCGCAGACGCGTCTAGAACCCCGCAGAGGCGACTAGAACCCCGCAGAGGCGACTAGAACCCCGCAGACGCGACTAGAACCCCGCAGACGCGTCTAGAACCCCGCAGACGCGACGAGAACCCCGCAGACGCGACGAGAACCCCGCAGACGCGACGAGAACCCCGCAGACGCGACGAGAACCCCGCAGACGCGACGAGAACCCCGCAGACGCGACGAGAACCCCGCAGACGCGACGAGAACCCCGCAGACGCGACGAGAACCCCGCAGACGCGACGAGAACCCCGCAGACGCGACTAGAACCCCGCAGAGGCGTCTAGAACCCCGCAGAGGCGACTAGAACCCCGCAGAGGCGACTAGAACCCCGCAGAGGCGACTAGAACCCCGCAGAGGCGACTAGAACCCCGCAGACGCGTCTAGAACCCCGCAGACGCGTCAACCCCGCAGAGGCGTCTAGAACCCCGCAGACGCGTCTAGAACCCCGCAGACGCGTCTAGAACCCCGCAGAGGCGACTAGAACCCCGCAGACGCGACTAGAACCCCGCAGACGCGACTAGAACCCCGCAGACGCGTCTAGAACCCCGCAGAGGCGACTAGAACCCCGCAGACGCGACTAGAACCCCGCAGACGCGACTAGAACCCCGCAGACGCGACGAGAACCCCGCAGACGCGACGAGAACCCCGCAGACGCGACGAGAACCCCGCAGACGCGACGAGAACCCCGCAGACGCGACGAGAACCCCGCAGAGGCGACTAGAACCCCGCTGACGCGTCTAGAACCCCGCAGAGGCGACTAGAACCCCGCAGACGCCTCTAGAACCCCGCAGACGCGACTAGAACCCCGCAGACGCCTCTAGAACCCCGCTGACGCGTCTAGAACCCCGCAGAGGCGACTAGAACCCCGCAGACGCCTCTAGAACCCCGCAGACGCGACTAGAACCCCGCAGACGCGTCTAGAACCCCGCAGACGCCTCTAGAACCCCGCAGACGCGACTAGAACCCCGCAGACGCGACTAGAACCCCGCAGACGCGTCTAGAACCCCGCAGAGGCGACTAGAACCCCGCAGACGCCTCTAGAACCCCGCAGACGCGACTAGAACCCCGCAGACGCCACTCGAACCCCGCAGGCGCCTCTAGAACCCCGCAGACGCGACTAGAACCCCGCAGACGCGACTAGAACCCCGCAGACGCCTCTAGAACCCCGCAGACGCGACTAGAACCCCGCAGACGCGACTAGAACCCCGCAGACGCCTCTAGAAC
>NC_137198.1:1995905-2048405 GCF_960531495.2 Zeus faber | reverse complement strand
CAGTCCTTCAATCCTCAAATCGGCAACATGTTCATCATCATCATTTCTCTTGAATTTTTCTTCTTTCTTGTTGTAATCAAACGGTTCTGCTCTGAAAAGATCAGTTCTTTTCTTTTCCAGATTCATTCCTTTGTCTGATACTGGATCAATTCTCAGAACCACAGAGTCGCTAGTTAATCGATGGAGGAGGATTTTAGGAACGTTGCAGCCCTTTTTCAAAGTTTCCCTCTGAAGGTCAGAGGTCACACGAGGAGCTTCTGACCCCTGGTGCACGAAGGGTTAAGGCGGCGTACCCCCTCCGGTTCCAACCTGCGACTGGTCCGTCACGAAGCTCTTTATTTACGCTACGGTCAAACCTCCCACATCCCATAATAACCCCCCCACCCCCCGGGGCTGTCCATTGTCACGGAAACCTCCGAGGCAGGCGGTTCGAATGACAGGATGATTCACAGGTTTCTGAATCACAGGCTTTCACACTAACAGCAGCGCTCCCTCGCTCTATCCCACCCCTCTCCCTCTCCCTCTCTCTGTGATACCACCGTGACTCATTCCCTTCGTCCTCTCAACAGCAGCGTCTCCATTAAACGCTGGAAACTAGCGATCGAAGCTTTTTAATTTGGTAATTTTTTAGCCCGTGGTAATTAGAGAGAGCGTGATAAAATGAGAGAGAGAGAGATAAAGAGAGAAAGAGAGAGACTACTTGTATGTTTTGTATTAAAATACCAGCATAGATTTAGAAATTAGGATTTATAAATAATCTGGTGATCCAGGGTTTACATCTGATCCTTTACTGAACTGTACCGAATTTAGGAGTTGACAGTTATTTTGGGCTCCTTAGAACCTAATGACTGACATTACAGTTCATATGAGCCAAAAGGCAGAAGGGCAAACCTTTGAAATCCTAACATCACGGCGACCGGGGACCAGCTCTGGTTGTAGAGCCAACGCCCTGCTCAAGGGCATCGGCAGGAGCGATAAACCTGCCGTGCCTGTCTTTTATGGTGGAGGATGACGACGGGGAGAACGTGCACACTTTGCAGAGAAGAGAGACCGAACCCTCTCGCTGTGAGGCAGCGATGCCGACCCCTGCGTCGCCATGGTGATGAGCCAGAGGTCACAGCTGTGGCTGCCCCGGCAACATTCTCGAAGTTCCCTCGGAAAATAGTTTTTTACTCTACAGCAATTAAGCCAATGGACATCAGCTCTGTCATCTCACCCGTTTGTGAAGAGACGATTTGAAGCCTCCAGCCGCCATCTTGGCAGGAAATGGAGGCGGAGCTTTTTAAAACGTGGTTGACGGGGCGGAGCCTTGGTGTGTTGCGGCCGGGGCCGGTGAAAACCACCGGACGATCGGAGGAAGGAGGAGACACCCCCACCTTGCAACAACGCCAACGAGGGACCTGTCAATCATGGCAACCCCGCCCCCCTCTTTAAGCCTTAATATCCAACTTCCTGAGACTTTGTTTGTATGTCAGTGAGGAATGTCGTCTTTTTCCGTGACTTTGGTTCTGTTTTTTTCTGAAGCATTTAGCAGCACTAGCTGAACTTCTGTTTAGGGCACGTCCACATTGACTTCAGCCGTGACCTCTGACCTCTCAAAGGGTTAAATGTGGTGGAGTCCTAGTCCCAGTGTTGGTGTAGGGACTCAGTAATTGTGTTTTTGTCATGATTTTCCAGTACAGGCTGTTTTTCCAGAGCTCACATGGGGGTGGTGCGGGTGGTGTGGGTTTGGCCGGTTGCTGTGGTTGGGACTTAGTCCGGGCTAATTGACGGGGGTCCCCGCCCCCAACCCCACCGGCTCCAACTTTGAAGTATAAAGTGGACGTAGTACCTTGTCATTATGACTAAGCTGTGTGTGTGTGTGTGTGTGTGTGTGTGTGTGTGTGTGTGTGTGTGTGTGAGCGTGTGCGCATGTGCGCACACGCCTCTCGCGATACCTTATCGATACACTGGCGCCAAATATTGATATTTTTATTAAAACATGGTGGTGCTCTAAACTAGTGGTGTAACCGAACGTAGATGAAGCTCCACGGTGCGGCTCGTGTGTGAATCGCGGATCAATTGCAAAGTGGAACCATCGCAGTGAAACAAAGTTTTACTGTCGCTGTTGCTTTTTGAAGTCGTTATTCCATCAGTCTGGAAGCAGAGTCGTGCGTCGCTGCGTCGCTGCTTCTTCACCACGTGTGGTGAACGAGCTGCTGTGTGTCACCGCTCTGCCTCTGCTGGTCCTCCATACTGGAAGGGTCAACATCCACCGGTAAACTACGCACCATGTGTATTGAGAGATGCAGACCTCTCTACAAAATCCACTGTAACTCGCTTCACTCTGGACCCATTTTCAATGAGATTTAGTTTGTTGTAAACGTGAGAAATTGAACATGACACTGGTTACTGTGACCAGAGTCCAATTCAGTCCTATCAAATCTTTTTATTCGCTACCATGTTTAAAGGTAGGTCTCATGCTGCCTCGTGTTGCTTTACGCTTTGATTTCACTATCGATTGTTGATTGAATATTTTAAGATATTATTTAAACATGTTATTGTTGTGCGTTGTTTCATCTCACTCAAATACTGTGAAACAGGCACCACAAGGCCTAATACATAACAAAAACAATAAATACATAATTCCCATTTTTTATCTTTTTAGGGGTCGCTTTTTTCTCTCCCGTTGCAGATATCGTGATGTATGGCAGATGAATTGTGTTGATGTATGAAGTGTGGCAGAGTCGATGTGTCGTGGTTACATCGTATCGTACATCGTATCAGGATAGAATCACATCGTGAGTTGCTTTGTGATTCCCACCGCTAATAGAAATATCTGTCTATATGTCTGTATATTGGTCTGTCTGTCTATCTATCTGTTTCTGTCTGTCTGTTTGTCTGCCCGCCTGCCTGCCTGTCTTTCTGTCTCTCTGTCTCACCCTGAAACTCTGCCGCCGTGTCAGAGAACCAGTGTTTTGGTGTAGGCGCCGTGAGTCCGGGTGACTTTGATTCATCCCTGGTTTTGCCGGAGCCCTGGTCTTGGGGGAGCCGCAGCCATTAGAGCGGCCATTGATTGAGGCCGTCCGTCAGCGACCGAGCACTTAGTTCAATCAATGGCTTCTGCCTCGTCCCGAGCCCACGCTGGCCACGCAGCGCCGGGCCGGGGTTTGATTTTATCTTTCCGGCCGTGATGTCAGTGATAACGGAGTGTTGAGGTGCCAAGACATTTTTGGTTTTGGCCTTTTGCACTTGTATCGAAAACACAAGTGCAACCGTCCGGGGGGGAAAAAGGGATTCTGCCTCTCAACCTGTTGTTACTTTATCGATGCTCGACCACTCTCCCAAAAAACAAAACAGAAAAACTATCTGCTAGACCGGGGGGGGGGGGGGGGGATTAAAGTTTACCATCCATCACCCCCTAAATTGAAACTCTGACAGCAATCACCGCAGTAAATTGCAGCTCTGGTTGGGAGTAAATGGCCTTTTTGGCAGACAGGATTGTTATCTCTCAGACGTGTGAAACAGGATCTGGGCGCAGAGCTTTAGAGGTTCAGAGAAACAAGGCAGGTTCCTGCTCGGCCGTCTGCGCTTCAGTGCTGCTGCCTGAGGTTCTACCGACATTTTCAAATCCTTTTCAGACTCGGTGATGGGACTGACTCCACGCAGGGTCTGTATGGACGACATCCATTTAATGTGTCGATTTACCTGTTTGATTTTTTTCATCCCGACAACTCGGACCATACGATAAAAACAAGCGGATGTTTTTGATTTATTAGAATTATTATCATATAATGACGTTAAATCGGCCTATTCACACCTATTTTGAAGAAAAAAGGCCTTCATTTGAATAGTTTTGTAGCTGTCCTGCTGAAGGATTCCTCCAGGTCGACCCACATCAGACGTCCAACTTGGGACCTTTTGGGTCCTGCACCAAGAACCTGAACCACTAACCCACTGGTCTGCCGTCCACGGACCCTCCTGGGCAGTGGTTTCAAGTCAACCCGGTGGAGCACCGGTAGAGCCGGTGTCGGGGCCTTTCCTCACCGAGTCACACCAGGATAACTGTTTTTTCAATGTAAGCAAACATGGCATCCGACGAGCTCCTCTGGGATGTCTGAACGCTGCTCCTCGACACATGAGGGCCCTCCAACTCAACTGCCTCACCTCCTGAAATCCTAAAAGAGGTTTGGAACCCACCGCGGTCGGTCTTGAGCTTTGGCACGGGCGCGTGGAGGACGCCCCGTCGTAGTTCACCTTTAACGTGTCGTCCCTGCCGCCGGGGTCCCTCGACCAAAACACCCAACAAAAGACGGAGTTTGAGGTCGTGGTGAAGCAGCGTGGCGACATGGGCGTGGTTGTCTTCACCCGTACGCCCTGGCGCTTCACGGGGACAGCTCTGGCGCAACAAACGTAAATAAATACGGCTTTACAGCATCAAACAGTGGTTAGAGCAACAGCGGAGGGATACAAACAACAGTAGAATGCAGTGAGTCATCTTGTTTCCTCCGTGGTGGAGTCCTTCACCCTCTCACGCTTCAAACAAGTTTCCTGTTTTTTGGGAGGTGAAGGGGACACGACGCAACAACTCGACAAAACATACAACACAGGTTGAGTGGTTTTTAGAGATTTAATGCGTAAAAGTTACATTTTGTGCCTTTAAAGGAGCAGGACGTACCCGGTGTCGCCGTCTGACTCCCTTGAGGATGAGACTTGTTTTGGCTTTTTCAGTTGGAATCCTCTGCTGGGATGGAGCCGTGTCGGCAGAAATGCATCAGTGTTTGTGAAAAGACCTTTCAAGTGTCCCCACCAGAGAGGGAGGGAGGGAGGGAGGGTGGGTGGGTGCTGTAACAGTAAAACACACCAGCTACAGACTGTCAGTCCATCTGTCTGTCTGACTGTTGGTTAATAATTAACAGGGGTTTGTAGATTATTGTCAAGCTGCTGTTTGTTTGGTGTGGAGACACGTTGACTGGCTGACTGGTTTACTGGTTTACTTGTTGACTGGTTGTTCCTTGTAGCGGCAGCTGGGGAGGCCTGCGGCGGGGGCAGAGCCTGTGGGCGGGGCAGTAGTTTGACTGACAGATGGCTGGACGATGGGGAGAGACAGCTGACAGGGCGGGGAGAGACAGACAGTGAAGGGATGCAGACAGACACATACAGACCAGTCTCTCCAGGAAATTGCGATTTTGTAATTGAAATGAGTTGAGTTTGGGTCTTGTTTGCTGCTTATTGAACGCTCCATTAAAAGTTTGTTTTCTAGACTCGTTACTGGAGCCCAAGCAGAAGTGGTATTTTCTTGTTTTTTCTAACTTGGTTTGTGGTTCTTTGTGTTTAGAAAAGTGGTGAAATATTTCCAGTTGTTTGCGTGACGTGCAGAATGAAGTGATGACACGTGACTTTCTTAGAATGTCACGTCATGTCATCAATATGTGATAGAAAAAGTTTGTCCTGCAATTTTGCTGCAAAAAAAAACTAAGTTTTGAGAAAAGGTACAAAATGAAGCATGTTTTGTTGCAACAATTGTGGAAAAAAACTGAAATGCCTGACTGACAGACAGCTGAGCGTGCAGGCAGACAGGCAGGCAGACACAGTGACAGACAGACAGCACAATTTCCCACCAGCAGACGAACAAGAAGATGATGTTTAATAATGATGTCTCTCAAGGCTGTGTGTGTGTGTGTGTGTGTGTGTGTGTGTGTGTGTGTGTGTGTGTGTGTGTGTGTGTGTGTGTGTGTGTGTGTGTGTGTGTGTGTGTGTGTGTGTGTGTGTGTGTGTGTGTGTGTGTGTGTGATTAGAGTCATCCTGGTGACCTGATTTACTCCCTTTTACATTTGTGTGAAGTGCTTGTCAGCGGGGCAACCAGAACGCACAAATGGTTGCCATCGGCCCAAATCAGGTTGCCAGGGAGGAACTGGCATTTGCAATTTTGGCAATTGCAATTTAATTCTGAAGGTTTTAATGCAAAAAAAAACCGCATCAAACTTGAGAACAGCAGCAGGAAAACCCCGATCACAAGGAAGCTGCGGGCATTTCCCGTGGCGCCTCCCGCAGGAGACGCATCCGCTCAAACTGGGTTCATGGCGGAGGATGAGCAGCTCCTGACGTGGGCTGTTAAACGCTGCTTGAGGCAGGATCAGCAGCCATGTGCGTTTCACTGCCAGCGTGCCCCTGGGCAAGGCACTAAATGCCCAAGTATAAAACCAATATACTACAGAATAAAATACAGGACAAGTCAGTAAAAAAGTAAACAAATAAATAAAGTACAAAAAAAATAAAATGCATATAAAAAAAATAAATTGTATTATACAGTGTATTTGTCTTTATGTTGTCTGTAGTTTAATATTGTCTTTGTAGATATTAGTATTTAGATATATTTTTTATTTTTCCATGGATAGTCTCCAGTCCTTTTAATTTATAGATATATTAATTGAAATTTTTGATTTATTATGACTTATAAAGGAGTCATTTTGTATTCAACCAAATTCAATTTGTGGTATTTAAAAAGTACATACATGTGTATCTAGAGAGGGAGATAAATCCTAATTCTTGTGATCACAGTTCTGCACGCTCCACTTTGAGCTGTTAGAATTCTGCTAATCAGCGTTGCGTTGGCGCTGGTCGCCGTGGCAATGGCGACAGTTGTCCGAACATTCCTCGGGAGCAGTGCAGACATTGGGGCATTTAAAGTCTTTCTCTTCCATGTTCACATTCCCCAGATTCCTCTGTGACCGTCTTTCTCGCAGGCTTAATGAAGGCCCTTCTTCCTCTTCTTCTCGAAGTGGTTCCTCAACGCAGAGATAAGCCTCTTAGCGCTGGAGCTCGGCCACTGAGAAGGAATAATGACGGGTTGTTCTCCAAAGTTCTCCAGCTGCACAACAGGAACGTTTCCTTTTTTTTTTTTTTTTTCAATATGTAAATTTGTAGGACGTCGGAAAATAGGCCAGATAACGAAGCGCTTCTCACATCATCAATATTCATCCAAGTCCAAACGAATTATGTTTCACGACAGTCAAATTAAAATGAAATCCAGTCTCTGTGCATGAATCACATCCAAAATGACCCCAGTTTGTACATTTTATTAAATTAATATTCACTTTGAAATTTGAAGCAAGAAAAATAAAACATCATCCGTGTCACTGTTGACCCACCATGTGCATCCTCATGTTAAAGATGAAGCGCTGACATAGGCGTAAGTGGGGAAAACTCAGTCTTTCTGCTCCCAGACGAGGAAGGAGCCATTGGGGTTATTATTTTCGGGGAGGTGGAGCAGGTGGTTGGGCGGGAGTTTTCTCCTCCAGGGTCAGTGGGGTCAGTGTTTAATGGTCTGCCCCGTCGCTCCTGTCACCAAGTCTCTCGCTCTATTTATCGCCTGGCGACACTGGCACCCGGGACACACCCCGGAAACACCCCAAACCACCCGAAAATACCCTGGAAATACCCCATAATGCCCCTAAACGGAAATCCAAAACACCCTGCAAACACAGCCAAACGCTTTAAAACAGCAGCAGCAAAACCAGCATCGGCCCAAACGTTCAAGGAAACAAGATATTATTGGATGTCAGGGGAACGGCCCCGAGCCAGGTTTTATAAATATATCTTTCTATGTGGAATATTAAAGAGCACAAAATGAGCCTCTTATCTCCAATATGCAAACGTCTCAGGGTCTGTGATGTTGAGCGTTGCCAGGGAAACTCAAAGGGATTCCCACAGACATTAGATTCAATAAATATATCTTTCTATATAATATAGAAGTAACAGCAAAGTGCAAAAATAATATTATCTCCTTAGGCCTGATGACAAAACTTAACCTGGCATCATCAGAACAATTCACTGATGTGTATCAGTCTGGAATCTCTCCATTCATGTTTGATTTCCAAGGGGTGCAGACCCCCATGTCTCTGGAAGCAATTGGATGGACCTACAACCAGTCAAAGCATTGGATAGACCTACAACCAATCAGAGCACGGGATAGACCTACAACCAATGAGAGCATTGGATAGACCTACAACCAATCAGAGCACGGGATAGACCTACAACCAATCAGAGCATTGAATAGACCTACAACCAATCAGAGCATGGGATAGACCATCCTTCGACATCGACCGTTCCACATCAGCGGCAGTCAACGTCTCTCCTCCGCATGGTCATGGTGTCAACCCCGCCCCGTATTAGATAGACGGTTGTGATTGGCCCGACCGGGATGAGGTCGGGTGGAAACCTGTTTGAATGGGAGGGTGGCTAGAGGTATTTTGCAGATGGAAGATGATCTGCAGGTTGCCCTGGTTCCCAGGAAAGGTAAAACCCTTCACTTCAACTTGTTTCATGTAAAAGAGAAACTGGCAGTCAGTGAATTTATATTATATACTACGTATTTATATAATATATATTTATTACATAAAATGATGAAGAAATGTTGGTGGATAAAGCTTCAGAAACAGTGCAGCAACCTTTGTCCAATTATGGACTTCCAGGTCAAAGGGACATTTTATTTCATATATAATCAAACTTTTGATTGAGTTATTTGAAGTTTTGTTTTAAACCAAATCCAGCCGACTACAAAACAGTTATTTTCCTCATACTGACGTTGGTTCAAGATCAAGAGGTTTATTCGTCACATTATTTTCTCTCCATCCTTTTTAGAAAAGCTCCATTTCCTCAGAAGTCTCCAAATGTCACATTATTTTGAGAGGTGAGGAGCGATGACAGGTCGTGGACGCAGCGCAGTGTGACCCAAACATCAAACTGCTGCTTTTATTTATTTGCTCTGTTTTTAATAATCCAAAATAAGAATCCATATCCAGTGCGGGGCGCGTGGTGCAGCGTGCAGAGCCTCATTGTTTTGACCTGATTTCCATCCGTGCCTCTGCAATATTGTTTTATTTGTGCATTACATAAGCAACGTACTGTCTCTTCCATCAAGACCACATTTTAATGAGACTGTGTTGCCTGGAAACGCATCAGTCACTTGTAAACAACCCCCCCCCCAGGCCGCCGTTACCATGACGCGCTAACGGCTGACTGACCCTCCCCTGTCTGGAGAGGAAGGCTTTATCCCACCCAACACGCACACTATACACACGCACACGCAAACACACACACACTTAAAAACACACACACACACACACACACACACACACACACACACACACACACTCTTAAACACACACACACACACACACACACACTCTTAAACACACACACACACACACACACACACTCTTAAACACACACACACACACACACTGACACACACACACACACACACACACACACACACTTACACAGGCACACACACGCACACACACTTAAACACACACACACACACACACACTCAAACACACAGATGCACACTTAAACACACACACACACACACACACACTTAAACACACACATGCGCACACTTAAACACACACTAACACTTTAACACACACACGGGCACACACACGCACACAAACTTATACACACACAGACACACACATGCACACACACACATGCACACTCGGACCCAAACAACGAAGCAGCTGCAACTGGATGTATTTGTTTTTGTTTGTTGCGGTTTATTTGTTGTTGTTGTTTTTCTCGTATTTAATTTACTAGATGAAATGCTACGACTCAAAACAAACAACTAAACATCCATTCATGACGCAAACTCAAGCTGTGAACAAGGAACTCTCTCCCTCCCCTCTCCCTCTATCTCTCCATCTCTCTCCCTGTCTCCTGCTCTCCCCCCTCATCCCTTTATCTCTCCCCCTCCCGCTCCATCCCCCACCACTCCCTCCCTCTCTCCCTCTCCCTCCCTCTCTCCCTCTCCTTCCCTCTCACCCATCTCTCTCTGCTGTAGGGTGTGTTTCAGTGTGGGAGTGCAGGGTCAGGGTTCGAGGGGAGGTTTGGGGTTTGGTTCTGTATTGACGAGCAGACTCTGCCAAGAGGCCTCAGGTGTTTGGGTTAAAAAATACAAAAATACCACTTTTCCTTTAAAGTGATAGAACTAGAAATATATATTTTATAATAATGAGACAGAGGACGATGATTACAACTGAGGCTGAGTACTCTGATCGTTGCCAAATACTGATATTTTCACATACAATAATAGTGAGTGTTAATAATACCATATACACACGAATTATGAATAATTATTAAAATATGATAATAATTATAAAAAAAATGAATAGTTGTGTGTTTATTATTTCTAGTAAATGATGGTTCACTGCTTTGTTTTTAAGTGTCTCAGGTGCATTTCCACATCTACATCACTATTTAGCGTCATTGATGCTTTTTTCCAGAGACAGTAATTCACACACAGTGTCTCCATCATCCTCCTTCTCCCCCCACGGCTCCACCTCCTCCACCCTCTCTCTCGCTCTTATCTCTCTCCCACACTTTACCAAGAGGGTCCCGCAGGCTGGACCCGCCTGATAGTGACTGGCTCATTGGATCACTGATCCAGTGATGAAGTTGAAATACTAATCAGAAATAATAATAATCTACACAATAACCCCCAAAGTTTGGCATAGAGTAAACCTAAAACCTAACAATAAACCGTCAACCTCTATCAACAATTAACATTCTTCTAACATTTCAATTGTGCAAGATTGAAAATGTGCCAAAGTATGTACATGTGGATAAAAGTCTGTTCATTATTAGTACACATTAGTAAACATAGTTAAATTGAATAGTATTTACAAAACTAGAAATAATTCAATACATCTTTTGAGACCGGTTCAGTTTTGACCTGAGGCATTCTAGGGTTAAAAAAGGAAAGCCTTATCTCCTAATGAACTGGAATGGCTGACTGCATTACGGAGTTGTGCACACGCACGCACGCACGCACACACACACACACACACACACACACATCTTCCTCGTGCACCGGCCTTCCTGTAATTAAGCAGCTTTTTGAAGTGGCTCCTTTGGGGAGTTTTTCAGGAATTTGGGCGGAGCTCAGGCAGAACGCTGACACAAGTTAAAGGACTTGCCTCAACCCGGCATCGCCCCTTTGATGGACCCCGCCCCCTGTGATTGTCGGTCTGGTACAAAGCTCCGGTTCATGACCTCAACGTGATGAACGGAGAATCTTGGAAACCCCAGAATTAGTTTGATTTTCCTCATGGATGCATGTGTTTCTTCTCTCTCTCTCGTCTCCTCTTCTCCCTGTGAACTCCACCCAGCAGCTCCAGGCCTCCTTCCTAATCACAAAGACTCACTTTCATGGAACGCTGCGCCTGTTGTTCCCCAAAACTCAAGAGCTTTCGCACCTTCAGCTCTATCAGCGCATCGCAAACCGCGGGCTGGTATTGGCTTCACCAGGATGAAGGATGAGGGTGGTGGTGGGGGGGGGGTGGGGGGAACACAGTCCCAACCGTCGGGATTACCGTAAATAAGAAATGCTAATCGTGGTTTTGGCTCGTTACCCGCGATCTAGCGAGCGTGTCGAACCTGAGGAGAAAAAAGTGTGCAAAGGTAGAGCGGCTTAAACGGTGTAAAGCCTCTTAAGGTCTTATCAGGAGTCACGCTGGCTTTTATTTACTGATGAGCCTCCCCACCGCTTCCACCGAGAGCAGGAAGTCAGGCAGGATGCCGTGCTTAGGCCACGCCCCTTCCTGTTGGCCTCTCCCCGAGGAGTCGGGGGTCGCTCTTTCACTGCTTTGTCTTGGTTTTGGTGATAAGAATTTCAGAATGTAATGACAAGAAGAAACAGACTTTGTATGTTTTGTGTCTGTATTTCCAGTCATAGTTCCTCTTTTAGATGGAAATGTGGCTCACAGAAATATATGCTGTGTATGTATGTTTATATGAAATCTGAAAAAAAACGTATTCCTTGAACGTATTTGATCTCATTTCAAAATGCAATAACATTTCATGACTGTTCTGATCCATCCGTTCTGATTGCTTCCTTCCGTAACAGACGGTGCCGCCGACAGCGGCGAGCTGGACCTGAACGGCATCGACGACGGCGAGATTGAATGGGTGAGTAACGGACATTTAAACAGACTTGGGTTCAGCAGTCCTTAGGAAACACCAGAAAAGAATTATTCTCCCAAAGTTGCTCCATTGCAAAGAGACCGAATAAGCGTGAGAGGATTGTTTAATTTCAGGCTGGGCGATTTTTGGATAATTTTTAACAAGAGCTTGGTTGAAAGTAAGCGTTTGTTCTAAACCAACTCTGTCATTTCTCAAGTACAGCAGCAGCATGTGCCGTATAAAGCATCAAAGGAAAACACTGGTGTTTTTTGAGCCTTGTTTTCTGATCATTTGGAGTCAACCTAAGTGATTGGCTTTAAAACACTGGATCATTTAAAATATTCAGATGCCACTGACGGGTCAGATTAGGTTTTTGGTTTTAGAAAAATACCGGAGTTTTCCTTTTAAATAGTTAAGAATGGAAAGCAGACGAGTCCTGACCCATGATGGTCGCCTACCTCCACAGTATCTGCTGAACGAAAGTGAAGTCAAGGTCAAGACGGCTCTGTGGATGGCGGAGAACTCGGACTACCTGAAGGAGCAGAAAGGTACCACGAGCTGCCCCTGCAGGACTGCAGATTTCACTAGCCACTTTCAGCATTTCACTAGCCACATGGTCCCGACGGGGCCCGGAGTTTAAGAGATAAAGACCGCTGAAGTCATGGAATTTGAATTGTGTGGGTCATGGAACCTGACTGACACTGGACTTACTCACTGCATTTTATAATTTTGACTATTTTTTTTTTTTTTAATTCCTTGTTTTTTTCCTCAAGGGTCTGTCCCGATTCAGACAAAGCTATTTACATTGTTTGAAAAGTTAATGATTGCTTGGTTGTAAGGACGTGGCCTCGCAGTCATGGAGATGTTCAGAGAAGTTGACATGTCATTCAGAGTGGGAACCCTGTTGTGGAACAGTATCTCTGCATCACTTCTCAATGTGGGGTCCAAGGACCACCCTAGGGGTCCTTGCAGAAGGTCCCAGGGGGTCGCCGGTAAAATGATTAATAGTTAAACTTCACCGTTATTTAATTTCCAAGTAGTTGTAACATTTCCAGTCATGTCTGGATGTCTGTTTGGATCCTAGTTTCACTGTTGTCTCCCCCAACTAGAGCAGGGACGAGGAATCAGATCTAATCAATACAAACCACCTTACTGATGTGCAGACTTCCTGTCTCCAGAACTGACTGTTTCCTGTTTCCTGTTTCAGAGAAGGAAGCGAAAATCGCCAAGGAGAAGGAGCTGGGGATCTACAAGGAGAAGAAGGTGGAGACATCCTGGACGCTCAGGGCTCGGGGGCTGAAATGTCAGACGTTAACATAAGAGACTATCTGTCCCCGTGGTGTTACAGCAGCACACATCAAAACACATCAGCAATAATAATAAAGTCATAAAATAGTAATACAAGTAATAAAAACATGCAATACAAAAGAATAATCACAAAAAATTTGAAAGATATGACACTTCAGGCAGGCCTGAAGCCCTCCACCGGAAACCCTGGTGTCGACGGCTCCTGCTCCGTTTCACGTCCTTCATTTCCTGCTTTTGGCTTTGACTCTTCTTGTTAAAAACCAAACGTCTCTTGTGATTCTCTGAACCCGAAGGAAGTTGTGAGAGGCCGCAGGAGACGCTGACAACTCAATGTTTAAAGGGCAGTGGTCGTTAGAGGTTCAGGACGGGAGCAGCGGGAGCTGACTCTATGGGGGCAGCGGAACTAAAGGGCGGGGCACTCGGGGCACTCGGGGCGGTACGGGGACCAAGTGGCAGCCTGGCTGCTCATCCTCATCTGGTACTAAGCTTTTACCGCCGCCCTCCCCTCTGGTCCTCCGCAGCGCAAGACGCCCGGCCGGCGGCGTGACCCGATCCGGGCGAGCACAGCGGACGAGGCCATCGAGAAGATGCTAGAGCAGAAGAGGATTTCCTCCAAGATCAACTACGACGTCCTGAAGGACCTGAACATCCGCCCGGGGGCCAGCCCCGCCCACCAGGCGCCCAGCCCTGCCGGGACCCCCACCAAGAAGCTCCCCAGCCGCACCCGCAGGCCCACGCACACCCCGCTGAGCCTGGGAACACCGCTAAGCACCCTGGGAAAAAGGTGAGTGGCCGGCACGCGGCACAGAGCTGCAGCTGAAATAAATTAAAAAGAAAAAGCATGTTTATAAAATCTGAAAAAACTAAACAAATTTCTTAATTAAATAGAAAAAAAAAGTTTATATATAATATAAAAATATGAATAAAGAATATATTGTTGAAAAAATGTTTAAGAATAAATGAGAAATATCTGTAAAAAAAAAGAAGTAAATCAATCATAAAATACTACGTATAATTGATTAAAATGAGAAGAATATCTTTGATTTATAAGCACTGTTCAAGGCACCTGATGGTGGTGACGGTGGTGATGAGGCGGGACGTATATCGTCGCCGGTGACGGGCCAACAGGTGCATGAAAACGAAACGCGCTCCCACGTCAGGAAAACACCACTACCCTCCCCACCACCACCACCCACACTCCTCCAACCACACCACCCCAGCCTCCATCACCATCACCACCCTCCAATGCCAGAAAACACCAAACACAACCACCACTACCACCCAATCACCGCCCCAGCCAACACCACCCACCACCACCACCACCACCACCACCCCTCAGCCTGTTGGCCACACTGATCCCCGTCCAGCTTTCCAGATAAATCTAATGAGTTTCCTGCCGCGTGCAGCAGAGCTGTGTTTCTGACTCTCTATAGTATTTATTTTTATTTTTATCCGCGTGCTGCAGTAGATTGGCTTCCTGTGGCTCGGGATTTAAACTTTACAGCTAATGTTGGTTTTAGCAGCCATCTTGGAGCTTAGCGGGCAGGACAGAAAAGCTTGGTATCAGAATGGGAGACTTCTATGGCATCAACAGAGCAGCGTGCTATCGAGCATTAAAAAAAAAAAAAAGAAAAACATTCTGTGCCAAATGGAAGATCTTGAGAGCTTTATCTCTTCACTTTCACTGGGGCAAATATAGCACCGGAGGCTTGTGCAGTGGGAGTAACTTGGCAGTGATGTTTTTATTTTCAAGCTTTATATGAACATTAAAGTGGTAATCCCTAACATTATTTTGTTACGATGTTAAAAAAAAAAAAAATTGATTTCTCTGGCGCTTGATAACAAACAGCCGTTCAGTGTGTTTGCGTTCTGCATGTGCACCTCTATATGTGCTTTACATGGCTGGTGGCGGGGTCCGCCAGTGAAGGGCAGTCGTGGTCTATAAGCTAAAGCAGTGTGGTCAGTAAACTGTGGATGAACATACATTAAAAAAAAAAGAGAATAAAAAAAGAACAGAACATATCCACCACCACCTCTACCACCTCCACCACCTCCACCCGGAGGGACCAAGAGAAGAAAGAAAACAAACAAATGTGTCGACAGGAGGAACACTTCAGAGGAAGAAAGATGACGTCCACGATCCAAGACGGGGGCAGGAATGCATGTTGGAACGCAGCTCTGTTTGGAACTTGGTGCATCAGATAAAACGTAGAGAATGAGTTTATTTACCCGGTAGTGACGGGGACCTCTTCCATTTAGATGGAAAAGCCAGTTCAGTCGCCGTGGCTGCTTGCTTGGCCTTCCTCTTTATTCTTTGTCCAGTTGAAGGTCGATCAGGATGGAGGCGTGGCGTGGGCTCCACGGGACGCTCCATCACCACGGTGACTCCCGGTGCTACGGCTGCTTTTACCGGACGCGAACCTGGAGTCAGTCTCCTCAAAACAAATGTATTTTGGAAAGGCTGCGTTCACGCCGCACGCCAGAGTGCCCCATTTGGATTTATTCCTCTGATCCCATTTTTTGTGACAAACTCGCGGCAAGGAAGCAAATTTAGCCAAATACAATGCATATAACATAAAATCACCAACTGCGCAAATTCCGGCCCGATCACCGAGGAGACACACACACACACACACACACACACACACACACACACACACACACACAGCTGTTTTTACATCACGTTAATAACTGTAAACACATCAGGAATCAACGGGTGGCATTATTTATCAAATGATGGATTAATCGACTGTTGGGAAATTAATTATATATATCATGTAAAACATTTTCCATATGAACTATTGACGACTTCATCAAAATGCTGAAGATGTCTGTTTAAGACCAGATAAGTTGCGCAGACAACTTATCATTTTGTACCGTTTAACCTTATTTTACCGTGATTTTTATGGTCTAAATAATTCATATATGTGACTTGAAAAACTCCTCCAATATAACCCACAAAAAAATCTATCGTGAAAATAATCATCAGTTGCAGCCAGGGAAAGGGGGGCGGAGCTGCCAAACCCAAAAGTAGATTTATTCTCCATTTACGGGTTAGAGAGAAAATACAATATCATTAAAGGCATAAAAGTAAAACTAATGGTAGAACTCGTAAATCATTTTAAAGTGTGAATCTGTGAGATGTGCTGCTCTACATGCTGTTTGCTGTTGCTGGCGACGGGGTCCGCCGCTTGCCAACTGAGTGAAGGACAACCACGGTGATGAACATTCGCAAAGAAGGAACATCAACCATCCCCACCACCTCAACACACCCAGGAGACGAGTTTTAAATGGAATTCCGGGACTTGCAGTGTAATCCACCCAACACGGCCGGCGCTATGGATTACCACTTTAATGGGCGACTGTCAGTCACTTTCCTTATGCCTCAGCCGGTGGAGCCCTGGGGGAGTCCGGGTCCTCGGCATTTCACAGCTTTCTTTTCATTTTTGCAAACCCTGAACCGAACGTCTGGCCGTTCACGGAGAGGAAGCGCAGAAGCGGCGCGTATCTGTTTCCCGGCGTCGACAGACGCTCTTGTGTTTTCTGCCGTTGCGTTGTTTTGCGACAGCTAGATTCACAGCAATATGTATCGGAGCGAAAAGCCTTCTGCAGCCGGTGTCCACGGTTCCGCCGCGGCGACGTCCACGAGCGAGGGCCAAGACGCGCTGCTGGCTTCCCGTCGCTCCACTTGGCGCGCGTGCGGCGGCAGATTGGCAACGCTCCGCCTGGGAACGCCCAGGTGATCCACGGGCGAGGGCCCATCTCCGTCTCCCCTTTCACGTTTCCTGCTTTCCTTTGATGGCTTTTGGCGGGGGCAGGGCGGAGGGAGGGCGTCTGAGCCTTTTCTTAAGAATGGACACTTTCCGGATGCATCCGACCTCTTTCAAATGTTTCAAGCTGCCTTCGTGCCTGGGCGATGAATCATTGATGTCCATCTCTGTTTTTGAATCATTCATTCTTCACTTTTCCTGAATGGAGCGGTGGCCTGGGCTTCTTTAAAAACCTCCATTTATCAGGGAAAGCGGCAAACTCTGCACTTTGTAACATCGCTGACAAAACACAAAGTTCTTTCCCATTAAGTTTTTAAGCCACTAACAGGAGCCTTTTGTGCCCTGGGAATGAAAACAAACCAAGCAAACGGCACAAAGCGCAGCGGCGGTTGGAGGCAGAACGCTTCCTTTCAGCCGCTCGCAGCGACCGTTGCTCCGTTGTATGAACAGATTGTTGTACGTTGTGGAGGCGGAGGAGGGATGCTGGCGCCGCACCACCAAACCAGGATAACACAGTTAGCCGGCTGTAATCTGCTCCGTTTATCTGGTGGCAGGGATACAAGGGGGCGCCTTAAAGACTTTGAAACGACCGTATCACACATTTAAAGACCTTATTCTAAAAAGTGATCACACGTCACCCCAGCGCCAGCTGAAGGAGCCTCAGACCTGGCAACCCAGCGTGTGCAGCGACCCGGTTGTCCCTCGTCCGCACCCATCACACGAGTGGAACCGGACTGTGCCGGTCAAGAACGACCTTCAGACCGGCGGCCGCCTCAGGCCTCCCTGTAACATCTGGAAGGTCCCAGAGCAAGTCCTCCAGTGGGAGCCAGGTATTGGGGAGAATGCGTTACCGTGTAAGGCGGGACCACGCAGTGAGTCGCTGACCACCGGGGCGTGGCCGGGCTCATGGACTTGATGGTGTGTTGTGATGTAGAGCGTGTCGGTCATAACCAACATGAAGCGTGGATTTGGGATGAATCCCTCAAAACGACCCATCACCAAGTTGTGATTCGTTCCTTGTCGGTTTCTCTTCACGATAGTGAAGTGAATAGTGAAGGGGGCGTGTCTTGAGCTGTAGGGCGGAGCCTCACAATGAACCGTGGAGCGTTAGAAGAACATGTTGGTGCTGGTTTTGGAGGAAACAGACGTCGTTTCTAGAAACACGGATTGGCTGTTTGGGGTCCTGGTCCGCGCCTCCGTCTTCTCCAGCATTCAGGATTCTCCATCTTCTCCAGTGTTGAGCATCCTCCACCCAGAGCAGAGTTCTCCGTCAGGATGGAGTTGTGGTGGTCAGAGGCCCACAGCACCGATCACAGAGCGGCCATTGTTGCTAGTTTGGAGGCCCCGTGTGGGGGGGGAGGGGGGTACACTGGAGCATTGTGCTGCTAACGCTAGCAACCGTCCCCCGCTCCTCTTCTTCGTCATCCCCTTCATCCTCATCCTCCTCTTCGTCATCCTCGTCCTCACCCCCTTCATCATCTCCTTCATCCTCCTCTTCGTCCTTGGCGTCATCCCCCTCCCATTCCTCCTCTTCATCATCCCCTTCATCCTCCTCTTCCTCCTCCTCTTCATCTCCCCCGTTCTACCTTCATCCTCTTCGGTCTCAACTGCTCTCACTGATCTTAGAGCTTCACCTTTTGTTCACAACTTTCCATTTTCATATTTGTCTCCTCCTGTCTTTTGTCCGACCCTAACCCTGTCTGTCTGTCTGTCTGTCTGTCTGTCTGTCTGTCTGTCTTTTTTCTTTCTTTCTTTCTTTCTTTCTTTCTTTCTTTCTTTCTTTCTTTCTGTATTTGTCGTTTCATCCTTATCTTTTGTCTTTCTTTTTGTCTTTCTTCTTTTTCTGTCTTTCTATTTTACAGTTCCATCTTTCTTCTCTCTCTCTCTCTCCATCTTCCAATTCTGTCTCTTTTTATCTCTTTCCTTAACTGCTGTGACTCTTATCTCCCCTCTCTGCCTTCTCACCTCGTCTCTCTATCCACTACCCCCCTCCCCCGCCCCCCTCCACCCTTCTTTCCTTCTCCACCCTGATTGGAGGATGGAGAAGCACTCTTCTGCAAATAGACAGATAATTGCCCTCCAATGTTTTTATGCTCTATCCCTCCCTCTGCATCGCTCTCCCGTCGCTCCCTCCTCCTCCTTTCATCTCGTACTTGCACCATTTACTGTTTCTCTCTTTGTCCTCTTTCCCCTCAAGTTTTATCCTCCTTTTTGGGGAAAACGGAAAGAATGTGTGAGAGTTGGAGAGGGAATTCCTCAGTGCATTTTTCCCTTTCACACACACACACAGAGAGAGAGAGAGAGAGAGAGAGAGAGAGAGAGAGAGAGAGAGAGAGAGAGAGAGAGAGAGAGAGAGAGAGAGAGAGAGAGAGAGAGAGAGAGAGAGAGAGAGAGAGAGAGAGAGAGAGAGAGAGAGAGAGAGAGAGAGAGAGAGGGGGGGGGGGGGTTCGGTCCGTGTTGGTTTTCCAGAAATGTAAATGGACCTGCAGGGTCGGCCAACGGAAGAAGTGGACAACTCAGCACTTCTCTGGCCAAGAGTGTGTGTGTGTTGCATCAATGACCTCATTTTCTCATTTTCTCTCAGAGTGTGATTGGGATCCTCGGTGAGCTGCAGACTTCCTGTCGTTCTCGGCGTCTGTTGCTTTAAAACCAGGGGTCGCAGGTTTTTTTTTTTTTTTTCCCTATTTGTTTCTTTTTGGTGGTTGCCGCGGTGATGCCAAAATCGACAGTAAATTCACATTGAGTTTGTAGAACTTAAAATGTTATGATGCGAAACCTGGACCTTGGCTGATGCAGCGTCCGGTGCTTCCAAATCTGGACATCACTGACTAGACTGGAGCAGTGGTTCTCAACCTATGGTCCGGGAACCCCCCAGGGGTCCTTCTAAATATTCCAGGGGTTCCCTGGCAAGAGGGTTAATAGGTAAAATTCACCATTACTCAATTTGTGAGACGTGATAGAATGTCCAGTAACGTCTGTTTGGATCAGAGTTTCACCGTTACCTCCCTGAACTCGAGCAGAGAGACACTGAATCAGATCAAACCATAAAAATATTGATCTGATTGGATCCTGAAACTAAATCCAATGGAATGGATCCATGGCTTAATGAGCGTCATCAGGAAAATATTTTTATTATAAACATATTTTAATTGCAGGTTTAGAGGGTTTGGAGGAGTCTGTTCTTTTTTTAAATATTTTGAGCAGTTCCAGTTCTTCTCCCACGCACCCGTCCCTCTGGAGGGTGTGAAACCTCTTGTTTGTTTTTACAGATTGTAATAGTGTGTGCGTGTGTGTGCGTGTGCGTGTGCTTGTGTGTGTGACTTTTTCCCGTTCGGTCTTTTCCATCAGGACTTTTTACTTTTTTCTCCACTCGTTACGCGACGAGCTGAGTGAGCGGAGACTGTCACATCCCAGCCCTGTGCGTCCCCCCGCCCAACACACACACACAAACACTGTACCCCCCCAACACACACTCTGCCCCCCTTCCCCAAACCTGTGAGCAAGGCATTTGGAGGCTCATTCTCAGGTGTGTGTAGAGAAACTTGTTTTAACACACACGCAACTACAATATGCACACACACAAACAGTAACCCTCGCAGATACGCATACACACACATCTACCACACATGATGATAATATATCATAATAATAATGATAATATATAAAAAATGTATAATACTGATAATAATAATAATAATAATAATATATGATAATAATTCAAATGCATAATAATTATAAATATGCAGCATGCAACTGAAAGTACCTTACATTAATAGAAGGTAATAAAATATTTCTTGTTAATAATGATAATAATAATAAAGATAGAAGTAATAAAATATGAATTTAAAAAAGCAAACAAGCTAAATTAATAAAATTAGTACATATTTTGCTCAATTTCATTTTGAGGTCATTGATGACCTTGAAGGGTCACTCTACACATGGACGCATGCAGGAACACAGTCACACACACACACACACACACTCACGCCCACACATGTGCATGCTCTGAGCGCTCTCCCAGCTCGCTCCCATGCGACATGATCCAAAGTGCAGACGATGAAGCACTGCTGAGGCTGAGCTCAGTTTTCGTAGCAGAAATGAAAGTGAATGCAGAGCGTCAGAGGCGTCGTTCAGGCTGGAGATGGAAAAGTGGTGAATGACAAACTGCGCCACCAGCTTCTTTTTTGCATCTTTTTTTTTAAAGCAACGTCTAGATCCCTCTTTCCAAGTGTAAACACACCAAGTTAAGTCACGCCCATCTCCCATAGAGATTCATCTAAAATTAGTGTGTGTGTGTGTGTGTGTGTGTGTGTGTGTGTGTGTGTGTGTGTGTGTGTGTGTGTGTGTGTGTGTGTGTGTGTGTGTGTGTGTGTGTGTGTGTGTGTGTGTGTGTGTGTGTGTGTGGTAATTTGACGTGCTAATGCGAAGGTGTTTCTGGGCCCAGACGAGCTGAGTCGCAGCTTATCTACTGAGGCACCGCAGCTCGGCTCCCAGACGCCGTCCTCCGTCCAAGCCTTTGTTCTCCATCCTCCTCTCCTCCTTCTGTCCTCCTCCTCTCCTTGTCTCCTCCCCCTCCTCCGCTCCGGCGGGGGCCGCCGTTTGGAGGGTCTCTCTCGAGTGGCGGCCGGTTGGACGGCGTCCCGGCTTTTATCCGCCGCCTGGAGCCCGGAGCCGGGGCTGATATCATTGTGGAGGTTCAGGGACTGAGGCTCCGCCACCAAGATTAGCCGCTGCATGGCTTCCCTTTGGGAGGAGGGAGCTTTTACTTTCACGACTTCAAGTAGTACAAGTAAAACTGTATCCAGTGTCCTGATGTAACCCTTAAAGTCTATAATATGATGTAAAGTCCTGAGTGCATTAGTGTGATTAAAAAAGAAAAACAAGGAAAAAAAGAGTAGATATTTGAAATAAATTAAAATATATATGTATTTGACATGTAATACAATAAAAGTATAGATAGTTGAAATGTAATTGAGTAAAAAAGTACAGATATTTGGAATGTAATGGAGTAAAAAAGTACAGATATTTGAAATGTTATAGAGTAAAAAAGTACAGATATTTGGAATGTAGTGGACTAAAAGTCAGAAGTTTCCCAAAGTGAATAAACTAAAAGTACAGAGACGGTCACAACGAAAGTACTTTGACTTAGTTTCTTTCCGCTGTTCAACCCGAGAAGGCAGCGTTGGCCTCCTTCAGCCGAGCTCCTGAAGTTTAAAGCCGCGGGTGATACGTTGGATTAGTTTCTCTATTATTTTTATTATGACCCTGCCGTGCCAGTTGTCGGGCGGCGGCTCAGGCTTAGTCTCATTGGCACTAAGCTGATTAGGAGCCAGCAGACTGATAGAGGGGAGAGCGGTGGAGGGAAAGGATAGAGTGGCAGCTGTAGAAAGGGAGGTAAAGAGGAGAGTATCTGTGGTCTGACCTCTGTGAGGTAAATAGGGAGCGAGGGAGGGAAACAGAGCGATAACACTGACAGTGGGAAAATGTCAGGGGGAGGGGGGGTGAGAAAAGAGGGAACACTGGCTGAAATGTCAAAGAGAGGGAGGGGGAGGAAGAGCGAGAGAAAAATGGAGGGAGTGGGAGAGAAGGAAAGATGGAGGGAACACCAGGTCTGAGGGCGGGGGCGAGCAAGGGGGAGGGAGGGAGGGAGAGAAGAGGAGAGAGGTAAAAATACAGAGGGAGGAGGGAGAGAGAGCCTTCCTTTTCCTGATCTATGTCTGTTTTTTATCTATCGCTCCTTTTTGGCCACAGGAGGCGTTGACTGTTAACGGTAATGAGGCAAAGTGAGAGAAAGAAAGATGGAAAGACGAGGAAAGAGAGGAAGAGAGAGGCCATCTGTCCTGGTTCGACCCCCGATGGAGGTCAACCATGTCATGAGAGAGGGATGGAGAGATGGATGGAGAGAGGGAGTAGCAGAGCGTGGGATGGATGACAAACAGGGTTTGTGGGTTGACCAAGTCAGATAAACAGCATCATGCTGAGCGGGCGGCTCCTGTTGACCACCAGCGTCCGGCGGCAGACCCCCCCTGGTGCCGCTGGTCCGCCAACTCCAGCTTTTTGTTGATTTTTAGGTTTGGTTCATTGTTTGTTTATCAATATTATCCAGTAATATCACCACTTCATTTTGGGGTTTGTTGTTTATTTTCCAATGGTTTCTTCTACCTTCTCGTGGATCTTGAGGTTATTATAACGTTGTCTTTCAGGGGATTCCTGGGTATCAGGTTCTGAGGTTGTATCGATCTCCTATTTTCTCCTTAAGTCAGATTGAACCATAAAGTGATCGTAACAAAAACACCTCAACAGTGTTGAGCAGGTGTTTTCAAATCCACGGTCCAACGGCCAAACATAGCTCTCTTAGGAGGCGGGGCGACCAAGGCCCGACAACAACACCAAGGACAGATGGAGCGAGAGAGACGGGTTCCCTGACCACTGACACTGGTTCCCAGATCCCTCAACGCCGCTTCCTGGACCACTAACTCAGGTTCCTTGATCACTAATTCAGGTTCCCAGAGGAACGATTAAAAGGTAGAAGTAGATGAAGAGGTGGAGAGCAGTTATGTCTTTTCCTTGTTTTCCAGGGTGATTGGACGTTCTCATGGGTAGCAAGGAACAAGCCCTGATCCCTGGGTCTCCACAGACATTTAGGGTGATAGAGGTCAGCGGTCACCCCCACATTCCTCACCTGACGGTCTCTGGGACTCTGGAATGTTCTTATGAGCGTTGGGGAAGCTAATGAGGTTCACTGTTATTTAACATTTTCAGCCGTTTCTCGGGGCGTCGTCTAGGAAACCAGATTAAACCGGAACCATCAGGCAGACCGGCCTGGTCATGCTTACCAGTGCTCGTCACGTCTGAGGGCGCGCTCACGCCAAGCCTTTCTCAGTGCTTAAAGCCCCCCCTTCAGCTCAGCTGGGCAACTTTGTACCCTGGATGCTACTGGTTGTAAGTACATTGTCATTATGAAGTAATACTTGTTTTTTGGTACAAGTACTGCATTGTAATGTTGTTTCAATCATTTTTGAAACTATGGTGAGGAGAAGGAGGCTATTAGGTCCTCCTCGGGTATGGGGGTCTGGAGGTCTGAGGAGAGGTCTGGAGGTTTAGGGGTCTGGCGTTCAGGATGTGGAGGTCTGAGGAGGGGTCTGGAGGTTTAGGGGTCTGGCGTTCAGGGTGTGGAGGTCTGAGGAGGGGTCTGGAGGTTTAGGGGTCTGGCGTTCAGGGTGTGGAGGTCTGAGGAGGGGTCTGGAGGTTTAGGGGTCTGGCGTTCAGGGTGTGGAGGTCTGAGGAGGGGTCTGGAGGTTTAGGGGTCTGGCGTTCAGGGTGTGGAGGTCTGAGGAGGGGTCTGGAGGTTTAGGGGTCTGGCGTTCAGGGTGTGGAGGTCTGGGGAGGGGTCTGGGCGTTGAGCTTCACATATGGCTCCATTGTCCCCCACCTCTCAGTGATTTATAAATGGCCGCCGTGTCGCTGGTGTGTCGGTAGCCACTCCCCACCGCTGTAGAGCGTTGGCATGGAGACGGCGAGCGCGCCGCCGCGGGATGCTGGCTGCACCGCTGACGACCGTTTGACCTCCGACCCCCGGGGAGTGCTGCAGCTTTCCCCCAGCGAGGGCAGATTAATCACTGCGGCGCCCCCTGTGGCACTTTGTGGTGAAGCTACAACGCTAACGGTGATGGATCGGGGGTCAGATTACACCTCGTACCCCTCCCACCCCACATTCCTCCTGTTGATAGAGAGCACGGTTTACATCAAGATGAAGAAATCAGCATTGTTCAGAATTAATTCATATAAATGAATTCATAAAATATGTTTTTCAACATATTTCAGTTCATAGTTCAGATATTTTCTACTTATTTTTATTTATTTTATTATATATATTTTTATGTATTTTTTTTTTAAGCAAACCCTTTATTTATGATGTTCTACAATCATTTTGGTAATTTAATATTACTTTTTTTCACTGCTGTCTTTACAATATTCCTTCAGGGATTTTAGTCCATATTTCTAGTTTTGGAGATGAATTTGTAAAAATGATGTTTGCACATCCAGAGCCTCAGATAAAGGATTCACCATCCGCCCAAACAAACCTTCCGAAAAAATATCAACAGTGATTTCATTCCACTTTTGTCAAAGCAGAGTAAATGGAGCTGGAGGTTTATCGTATTGGACCTGGAGCTTTTTATCAGCAAGAGGCTTTTTAAAATAAATTAAAAAAAAAAACGATTTGGGGCCGACAAAACCGCCCTGCCTTGTTGTCGTTACGCCGTCCGGTCGGGGGAGATAGAGCAGGTTGGATTTGGTGATTTTTTTTTTTTTTGGTGTCCAGTCCAATGAGAAACGGGTCCAAAACGACGAGAATAACAAGATATGAGAACGGTGGCAACCTCTGGAAGAGCTTGTGAGTTTCTGCTTCTTTTTGACAAATGAGTTTGTTTTCCTTCAAGTTTTTACAAGTTTTATGAAGAATATGGAGAATTTCCTTCCTTCAGGAAATGTTAAATTAGGTTCCCGATCGTTGGGGACGATCTTTACTTAACCCACCAACCTGTAAAATATTGGTTCTGGAGGTCGTCCAGAAGGTTTTCTGTAGATTAAAATTGAGTGTCGCTGCTCAGCTTTATTCAGATTCAGCACCTACAGACCAGGGGACTGCATCTGGAAAGCCTGTATTCAGAGTCTCATCTTATGTTTATTGTTATACCTCCATGTCGATAAGTTGACACTATTTTGTAGGTGAGAATTGGTGCTTTCATCAGATATTTATGAAGTATTTAAGAAATAGTGCAGAAACAATTATTATTAATGTGGATTTTTATGAGCATGGATGACAACACCTTGAACGGTCTATGAAGTTCAGAAAACTGCATTTACTCTAATACTCCTTAAAGACAACCTTTTACTGAATTGCGATTTCATGATAATCAAAATGCCGGACGACATCTAGTTTCACATCACAACATCAATATTATATGGATATGATTTGGATATTATATCAATATTATATGGATATTATATCAATATATGGCCCTCATCACCGTCAGTCTCCATGGGTTTATTGTTAAGGTTCTGACATATTGTGACTGGAGCCTTTAAAAAGGACACAATCCAGGTCTCCCTCCCTGTGTGGAGGCATCTGCCCTGGACCAAGGCACACTGTCCCGTACAGCTGTACGCACTCCGCTGTGTGTCCGTCTGTGACCTCTGACCCTTCGGAGGCGGACGGAGGGGGTGGGGGGGGGGGGGCTGTGAGTGACACCAGACCAAGCCGATCGATCGATGGAGGGTCAAAGGTCAAAGGTTTACAGGGAAGTAATTCTGCTGATACAGTGTGATGTCACTGGAGGGAGGAGGAGATGATCTGCAGAGCGTTGCCTTCAGAGATGTTCGTCGCACCTCCCGTAGCTCCACAGGAGCAACGTGGCGTCCAAAGAACCTCCGTCCGAACACCCCGCCCCCCCGACTCCCCCGCGGCCCCCACCATGACAACACAGTTTATCAGGGGCGGTGGAGAGAGAAGGGAGCAGCGCTGTGCTGTTTGGACGTTTGCCTTATTTCAGTTGGGGATTACAGAGCGATCAATGTGTAATCTGGATGAGGCAGATCGGCGCCTCCGCACTGTTCTCCCGTCCTCCGCCCTCTTTAATGTTTTAAAGGTCTGCATGCTAACCCTGTTAGCTCAATGCATAGCGGTGGGTGGGATCAGCTAGCCTAGCTCCTGTGAAAGTAGGGGAAATCCATCTGAAAAGCTCTGAGTTACAAGTGATGCATTTAGGGTGGAGGGAGAAGGGTGGGGGTGGAGGGAGAGGGGATCTTAACTGTCTGATCTTATGACTTGACACTAACACTTAACACACACTGTGTGTTTGTGTGTGTGTGTGTGTGTGTGTGTGTGTGTGTGTGTGTGTGTGTGTGTGTGTGTGTGTGTGTGTGTGTGTGTGTGTGTGTGTGTGTGTGTGTGTGTGTGTGTGTGTGAGAGAGAGATGGTTGATGTCACGCCTGATTTAGTGGTAAAGAAAGGAGTGAGTTTGGCAGCTGTGTGTGTGTATTCTGTGTGTGTATTTTGTGTGTGTGTGCGTCTCATGCTCCCAAATTGAGTCGGAACCCAGATTATTATTGTTATGAATTTAAATCACAGCTCTGCATCGAAATAATTCAATTCAACCTTATTTCCACACACCCCCCGTGCAGCTTCCTGCTCCTGGTGGCTCCTGAGGTGACGTTCAGGAGACAATGAAGCATTTCTCTGTTTCTCTGTTTAACTTAATAACAGGAATAGAACGGGTCATAACTACTAGACTAAGGCTTCACTAACTAGTATCACTAGTTATGTATATACTCATATTATGGACTGACATCACTAACTACTTAAAGGAACAAGCAACCGTTTGTACAGACATGGTTTAAGATCAGCGCTGGACCACATCCTGATAAATCCATATTTTTATATGAGACTGGATATTATTGTCATATATATTATATCTTATATTATATTATATATTACATCATATATTATATATCATATTATATATTATATATCATATATTATATTATATATTATATATTGTATATTATATTATATATCATATATTACATTATATATTATATCATATATTATATATTATATTATATATTATATATTATATCTTATATTATATATACCCTTGAGCCTCCAACACTTCTTCACCTCATCCCTCCATCTCCTCCTGCCCCGTCCCAGCTTAACCTCCCTGTCTCTCTCTCCCTGTCTATTTCTCCCTGTCTCTCTCTCCCTGTCTATTTCTCCCTGTCTCTCTCTCCCTGTCTATTCCTCCCTGTCTCTCTCTGTCTCTCTCTCCCTGTCTATTTCTCCCTTTCTCCCTGTCTCTCTCTCCCTGTGGGGGGGGGGTTGTGCCAGACGCCTGAGAGTCTAATGAGCTTTAGAGAGGAAAGTAAGGGCCCCCCCCCCCCCCCCCCCGAGCCTCAAGCTCCATCTCTTTCTCTGCCCCCCGCCCCCCCCCACTCTGGTTAATCAGCGGATTAATTAAAATCTATCCCCCCCCCTCTCTCTGTCTCTCTCTCCTTCTCTCTCTCTCTTTCCCCTCCCCCTCTCTCCTTCTCACTCCCTCTTTATCTCTCCCCTACCCCTCCTTCTCTCTCTCTCTCCTTCTCTCGCTCTCCCTCCCTCTCCAGGTTGGAAGGTGGAGGGCTTTTCTGGTGTCTGGGTTTTGGGGTCGGGGTTGTAGGGAGGGGCTGTCAGGGTGTTAGGGTGGGGGTGATGGGTTTTAGAGTGAGTGGTGTTGGGGTGGTAGACTGTTTGGTTGGGGTGGAGGGTGGTGGAGTGTTGGACTTTTAAGCTGGGTTTTACGGAGGAGGTGCTGGGATTTTAGGACGGGGTCTTAGAGTGGGCGGTGGTGGAGTTTTATTGTAGGGGTGATGTGTTTTTAGGGTGGGGGCGTTTCGGGCCTTCAGGGTGTTGGTGCTTGAGTGTGGTAGGGTGGAGGATTCTGGAGTGTTGGGTTTTTATGGTGGGGCCTAGAGGGCCTAGAGTTTTGGGCATGGCCGGTGAGTGGTGTTGGGGCTGAGTGGTGGTGGGGTGAAGGATGGTGGAGTATGGTGTTTTTAGGGTAGGGGTGTTGGGTTGGATCGTGGTGGAGAAAAGCGGCTACGCCAGACATTTAAAATCTACGTCCAACCATCTGGGCTTTTCACTCAACCATTCAAGGTGTATTCGTTCCGTCCTGCGCTGCGACAGAAGGTGGAGTTTCTGGGTCCGATTCTGAAAGGCTCAGACCACAGCCTTGGTTCCACCTCCGGGCGGGCGGGGGCCCAGCCAGCGCAGGCCCTTATCAGGGCGGAGCCAGTCACCCATACCAGTCGGAAACCAGCTTTAACCTCAAAGCGCCGCCTGCGTGGACGGGCGGAGTCCTTCATGGATCTGGATGTGCAGCACCAGGGCGTCGCCCGCGGTGCTGCTCATGCGCTTCAATCTGTCGAAGCTTCGCTGCTCATTCTACGTCGGTTGAAACTAAGCTGCAGCAAGTGACGGTGCCGCCACGCCCTTGAACCCACAACCCAGCACCACCCCCCGCGGTGCCGCATCCAGGCTCATTAAAATATTAAATATTACTATGTCAATATATGACATGTTATTATATCTAAAAGGCGTAAAGTCACAAAAACACTGGTGACTCCCAGGTCTTTTATGAAACATGTTTGGAGGTCAGCGATGCCGCATTTACAATCAGAGTTGGTTTATTTTCTCCAGGGACATAAACATGTAGGAGGAATTTTTTCTGGTGAGGTTTGGTCACTTCAGTACAGACGATAAACATCAAGAAATAGAAAGCTTAACAGGAAATAAAGGAGAATAAAAATAATAATGAAATGAAATACAATAATGAAAAAATATATAATCAAAATGTCGTGTGTGTGTATATATACACACACTACTCACAAAAAGTTCGGGATATTTGGCTTTCGGGTGAAATTTATGGGAAATGTAAAAAGTTCACGCGCCAGTGTTATGATATGATGAAAGTAGAGCATTTAAGTAGAAGATACAATGGTGATTTCCTAATCTTAAACAATGTATTGAAACAAAAGCCAACAACAGTGGTGGGTTTACCACAACAACAAATGTCAATGTCTCAATAACTTGTCATGTGTCCTTGAGCATCAGTTACAGCTTGACAACCACGTCTCATGCTGTTCACAAGTCGACTTATTGTCTGCTGAGGCCTGGCCCCCCACTCTTCAAGATTCAAGATTCAAGATTTTTATTTGTCACATACATATACATACTTCCATACATATATGCAGTGAAATGTAATGCAACGCACCCGGTGATAGAACACAATAAGTCCTAGGAAAAAGTACAAAAATAAAATAAAATAAAAAGTAGAAAATTCCTTTCTAATAGACCGACTAACTGACTCCTAAAACGTAATACAGTAAGTGGAATACTTATAGAATAAGATAAAAAATATATAGAATAAAATACAATAAAAAATAAATTGAAATAAAATGGAATAGATAGAAGGAATATGGCTATGTATATACAGATATGTGCATTTAAAGTGGCATGTGAATTAAAGTGGCATGTGAATGTGAATAGTGTGAGGTAGTGTTTGGGATAATACAGCACAGTATACAACAGTACGGCGCAGCAATACGGCATCACGAACAACCCTGAACAGTGATACAGTATGCGGTACAGTATGCTACATACAGTACAGTAGGTAGTGGAGCCTAGTGCATGGCTCAGTTAGGACCCCTGGTGAGGTCAGCGTTGACAGTTCTAATGGCTTGAGGGAAGAAACTCCGTCTCAGTCTCTCTGTTCTCGCTGCGTGACTGCGGAGGCGCTTGCCTGACCGCAGCAGCTGAAACAGTCCGTTGTTGGGGTGATGAGGATCCTTCATGATCCTACGGGCTCTGCTACTACACCTCCTGGTGTATAACTCCTGCAAGGGGGGGAGGGTAGTTCCAGTGGTACGTTCAGCTGAACGCACCACCCTCTGCAGGGCCCGCCTGTCCTGGGCAGTACAGTTCCCAAACCAGGCAGTGATGTTGCCTGTCAGGATGCTCTCCACTGCTCCAGAGTAGAAGGACTTGAGGATCCTCACCGAGACCCGGAATTTCCTCAGCTGCCTGAGGTGGTAGAGACGCTGCCTCGCCTTTCTCACCAGAGTGTCTGTGTGAACAGTCCATGTTAAGTCCTCTGTGATGTGGACTCCCAGATATCTGAAGCTGCTCACCCTATCGACAGAAGTCCCATTAATCCACAAGGGCGCGTGCGTCCTCGATTGTGATCCACGCCTAAAGTCCACAATCAGCTCCTTGGTTTTGCTGACGTTCAGGTGGAGGCTGTTGTCCTGGTACCAGAGTGACAGGTCAGCCTTCTCATCGCAGTCGGTGATCAGGCCCACGACCACGGTGTCGTCAGCAAACTTGATGATGGTGTTGGAGCTGGACCTGGCCACACAGTCATGTGTGTACAGGGAGTACAGTAGGGGGCTGAGGACGCAACCCTGGGGGGATCCTGTATTCAGGGTGAGGGAGCTTGACATGTACTTCCCCACCTTGACCACCTGGGGGCGGCCTGTGAGGAAGTCCAGGATCCAGGTGCACAGCGGACCATTCAATCCGAGCTCCATCAGCTTGACAGCCAGTCTGGTGGGGACTATGGTGTTGAAAGCTGAACTATAATCAATGAACAGCATTCTCACATAGGCCCCCTTCTGGCCATCCAGGTGCGTGAGCGTGGTGTGCAGTACCTGAGAGACCGCGTCATCCGTGGATCTGTTCTGCCGGTACGCGAACTGCAACGGGTCCAAGGTGCGGGGGAGGGAGGCGCAGATGTAATCCTTAATCAGCCTCTCGAAACACTTCATGACCACCGAGGTGAGGGCCACCGGACGGTAGTCATTCAGGCACTCTTCTTGAAGGGGGCCCTCAGGTCATTGAGCTTCTGGGGCACAGAGTTAGGAGCCTCTACACGGCCACTCAGCTCATCCCATAGGTTTTCTATGGGATTCAGGTCTGGAGAAAGTGCAGGCCACTCCATTTGAGGTGCCCCACTCTCCAGCAGCCGTTCCCTAATGATGCCACCTCCATGAGCTGGAGCGTTGTCGTCCATGAAGATGAGATGAGGCCTGTGTTGTTCATGCAGGGGCACAATGACTGGATGAATGATGTCATTCAGGTAGTATGGGCTTGTCACTGTACCATTCACAAAGTGTAGGGCAGTTCTGTATTGACCAGACACACCTGCCCACACTGTAACACCACCACCACCAAAGGCTCGTCTGGTGACAGCAGTGGCTGATGCGTAGCGCTCTCCTTGACGTCTCCATCATTTCTGCTCAACGTGAATGGACTTTCATCAGAGAACAGCACTGAGGCCCCTGGTCCCTCGTCCAGTGTCAACGCTCCCTGGCCCCTGCAAGACCATGATGCCTGTGCCTGGTGGTGTGGTCAGGTGCCCTTGCAGGTGGTCTAGCACGCAGACCACGCTGATGTCAACGGTTTTGAATGGTCTGACGTGACACTTGGTGCCTCTCACCTCCATTAAATGTGTCTGGAGTTGAGTGGCATCATCATGCGGTTGCGCAGGGCACTGTTCACAATGAAGCGCTCATCAGTGTGGGATGTGGCCAAAGGACGTCCACTTCTATGCCTTTCTGTGACTCTTCCAGTCTCTGTATCTCTGTTGCAACCTGCTGATGACACTCTGTGACACTCTAAGCTCAGTGGCCACTTCCCTCTGACAACATCCTGTTTGAAGCCTCGCCAGGTGAGGTGCTGTTGATCTGTTGTAAGGTGTGGTCTTGGTCTCATGATGTCAACATGTGAACAGCATGATGAAGAGGACTGTTTAAATACCAACTCTAATTGAACCAAGAAATGTATTGGTCCATTCATGGATCAAACACCTGTTTGAATTTTGCCGTTCAGCTCCTTGTTAGAGAACAGCAAGTTGTGCAAAAAGTACTGAAACATTGAACAGTTGGACATGTGCATTCAAAAGTTTAGAGAAGGTCAAATTAAGTTCACCTGTAAAGGGTATAGTGCATTTTAGCTTCATCCTGAAATTTCACCTGAAAGTAAAGCCCAATATTCGAACTTGTGTGTGTGTGTGTGTGTGTGTGTGTGTGTGTGTGTGTGTGTGTGTGTGTGTGTGTGTGTGTGTGTGTGTGTGTGTGTGTGTGTGTGTGTGTGTGTACACACACACACACACACAGTGGGGAGAACAAGTATTTGATACTGAAATACACTGTATATATTTATAATTTGTATGTATACAAATGGCCAAAAATTCAAAACAGAAATCATCAGATCTGTAAGATCTTCTTTCCAGAGTGTCCTGGGAGATTCAGTTTCCCAGACAAACGGAAGAGATTCTGGTAAAATATTATCTGTGTTTATTGAGCTTAAAAACAATTGATGATCAGGTTACATAGAGAATGCATCAGGGCATGTAGATTTATATTTTTTATTGAATATTCAAAAGAAAAATCCCATCAGTTAACGCGGTTTTAAAAATAAATAAATAAATATAATGAATATTACTACCTGAAATCATTTCCGTTCGTGAACAATAAGTAAACAGTGCAGCTGTTTTAATTTTGATTTCACTTCAATAAAACTTGGATTAAATCAAAAACAAAATAAATATGACAAGTAGGTCTAAATAAAATATGAAGTTTGTGGTGTTGTCCGTCTTCGTCGGGACGTCACGTCGACGTGTTTTACACAATGAATATTTTGAATATTTACCGTCTGAACTTAAATATCCAAAAAAACACCAAACTATGGATGAACGTGTCCCAACGACATCATCTTTCTGCTCCTCCTCAGAGTCCTGTCTCTGCTCCGTGTGTGGCTACGAGGGAGGGGGCGGGGCTTATTTCTATATCCAGAAACGTGATTGGTCAGAGTTGAAAGGTCAGCCTTGGATCATTATCGTTGTTGTTTTAATTACCCACAACGTATCTAAATTGTGCTTGGAGAGAATTATTTTCACCGGACATGATGGCCGGAGAGATTTAAATACGTCAGACTTCAACAGATTTTCCCAGTCAAAAGCCGGTAATTACCGTATAACGGAAACACTGGTACTTTTATAGAATTGGTTTATTTTATTATAAAATAAAAAATGAATGTCTACGTTAAACACGGTTGAAGTGCATCAGATTGCATCGTTTGGCACCAAACGTTCCGTATTAAAACGCGTCGTCCCTGAATGGTGTCATAGCCCCCGTAGCCTGTGTCTGGATACGCATCGGATCGTCTTATAGGGGAGAGGGGCACAGAAGCCGGCGTTTGTAGCCGGCCCATCCCTGTTTGGGTGTTCTCCCAAAACCACGGGTGGCAGTGGAGCGACAGTACGCTCTGAAGCAGGACGTAGTAAACGAAAAAGAGCGCAAACCGCAAGCACGGCTGCATGCACACCTTGTTTGTGCTGCGGGGGAAGTGCTGTCAAATGCTCGGTGATGAATAAACCCGCAAATGCGCCGAAAAGGAGCTGGTCTGTCCCCCCGATCCATGCAGAGAGACGGGTGGAGGGGGGTTAGTTATGTCCTGCTCAGCACTTTATTACAGAGGAACTGACTGAACTATGGAACAGAGCCACAGTGTGTAACTACTCCCTCATTACAACGCTCTGAAAAGGAACTGCACAAAAACACCAATAAAAACGACCGTTTATTCACAATGGAATCACTCAACCTGAACCGGCTGTTTGCAGACACTATTTTGTCTCTGCATCAAAAAGTCGCCGGTAGACTTTGAATTTCACATCTGACTCGTGCTGTGGATCAGTGTTGTCCAACATATGAAACAACGATAAACCAACAGAGCACTGCTCACTCCTCGCGCCAAGTCACAGAATGTCAGACCAAAGATGCAGGTCCCCACGCGCCCTGGCACCACCCCCTGCCGACCTCATTTGCGCCGCGCGCCCCCTCCCGCGCTCTCGCTTGGGGCAACTGTTTCCCTGGCTTGATGCAGTGAATGGATGTGGAAGTGAGGAAGGTGGTGTTTCCAAGGTTGGAAATGCCCTGGAAGGGCCTGGAAAAGGGTGGAAACCGTCCCCTGTCAAGAGATCCCTTAAGAGAACGACAAATTGATGAACATTTTAAGGTCACTCGAATTTCTGGGTGCTTGAGGAACGCGACAGGGCCCTGGAAACAGCTTCATTCAACTGCCGTAGTCCTGGAAAAGTGCTTAAATGTCTGTTTTCCTGTTTCCAGGCTGCAGCCCTTCATCACGGGACTTCCTGCCAAGAAGCCGGCGCTGGATCAGGTGAGAACTGCCCTGTTCCAACCAGGTTTACACACCCTCTACTCCACCGCTACTCAACTGCTAGTCTACTCTACCTTTACTCTACTCTACCACTACTCCACCTGTACTCTGCCTTTCCTCTACTGTATTGTTACTCTACTCTACCACTACTCCACCTCCCTACCCTACTCTACGTTTACTCTACCTCTACTCTACCTTTACTCTACTCTACCACTACTCCACCTGAACTCTACCTTTACTCTACTTTACCTCTGCTCTACTGTATTGTTACTCTACCACTACTCCATCTCTACCCTACTTTACTTTATTTCTACTCTACTCTACCACTACTCCACCTATACTCTACCTTTACTCTGCTCTACTCTACCACTATTCCACCTGTACTCTACCTTTACTCTATTGTACTCTACTACTACTCCTCTACTCTAGTTTTACTCTACTCTATTCTACCACTTCTCTACCTCTACTCTACCTTTACTCTACTCTACCTCTATTCCACCACTACTCCACCTCTACTCTACCTTTACTCTACTCTACCTCTATGCCACCTCTACTCTACCTTTACTCTATTCTATTGTACTCTACCACTACTCCTCTACTCTACCTTCACATTACTCTATTCTACTCTACCACTGCTCCACTTCTACTCTACCTTTACTCAATTCTACATCTACCTGCACTCTACCATTGCTCTGTTTTTACTCTACTCTATATCTACTCTCCTGCTTCTCCTCTACTTTTATAAGTACTAGTACATGCTCGTTCAAAATGTACGACTTTCTACGACGTTTTAATGTCACAGTTGAACAACATGTGAGTGATTCAGTCTGTTCCACCGTGGGAGAAGCCCCGCCCCCTCCGTCATGACACCTGTAGCCAATCTGCACCTCCGTGGCTCCCAGCGACACGCCCACCACCTGGGAAGTAGATCAGGTGAACGGTTGTCGAAATATTGGAAGGACAAACAGACAGACAGACATATTACATACAGGCAGACAGACAGACATATTACATACAGGCAGACAGACAGACATTGCATACAGGCAGACAGACAGACATATTACATACAGGCAGACAGACAGATTCCTTCCTTTATGGTGTGTGTGTGTGTGTGTGTGTGTGTGTGTGTGTGTGTGTGTGTGCGTGTGTGTGTGTGTTTGTTAATAAAATATAATAAATAAAGCTCCCTCCAACATGTCAGACCTCATGTCAGTATATTAACTTCGTCGTCATCATTCATTTTATCTCTTATATCGTGACATGACGACGTCTCCAGTCTCAAATTCTGATTTAAAATAAACACTTCAATGAAAACCACCTTTTGAACACACACACACACACACACACACACACACACACACACACACACACACACGCTCACACACACACACACACGCTCACACACACACACACACACACACGCTCACACACACACACACACACACACACATGCTCACACACACACACACACACACACGCTCACACACACACACACACGCTCACACACACGCTCACACACACACACACACACACACACACACACACACACACACACACACACACACACACACACAGCTGTGAGTCTCTCCCTCTCCTTGGTGGCCTGTCCCCTGCTGCGTGCTGATTGGCCGGCGGGGCCAGATGGGAATTAATGGCTCCCCGGCGATCCGCTTCACGTGCACGCCCCTCACGTGCACTCCCTGAACCTTCTTGTGAACCTTTGGTGCCTTTCCTCTTAATTGTGGTCTCACTTCTCTCTCTCCGTCCAGGCTCTTCCACGTTACACTCCTGTCACTTTTCATTCATTCCCTTTTTTCTCTTCTATTTTTATTTCATTTCCTTGTCCGTTACGTGTCCTTGGGTTGCTTGAAAGACGCGAATAATTTAAAGATATTATAATTCTCTGTTTCTCCTCCTCCTCTCTCTCTCGCTCTCTCTCTATCTCTCATGTGACTGGAAGTGCTGGGGCTCTCTCTCTGCTCGGGGGAGAAAACATGGCCACCGGGGGAGGGTCAACAAGGCTTGTTGCCTAGCAACCCCCCTCACCTCCCCCTGGGAACGGGGCCCCGGCATCCTCTCCCATTGGTCGAGGTGTTATGTAAAGTTAGCACAGCGGGGGAAAACGAGAAAAGAGAGATTTAGGGTACGAGGCCCCCCCCTCGCCCGTCTCCATGCAACAGTAATCCCAACATTCCCCAAACCCTAACCTCCCCAAATCCCCGACCTCCCTAAAACCCCGAACCAGGCCTTTGCGATCCAAGTCTTTGTGGACCCAGGTATTTGTGGAACCAGGTCTTTGTGGAACCAGGTATTTGAGGAATCAGCTCTTTGTGGAGCCAGGTATTTGTTGTCCAGGTATTTGTGGAACCAGGTATTTGAGGCTGCGGTCTTTCTGGTCCAGGTTCCTCTTGGTCACAGATATTTTGCCGATGAAGTGAAAGTCTGTTCTGTTGCGACACCATCGCTCTGGATCTCGACGTCAGCAGAACACTCAGAGACAGAGACATATTTCAGCCGCTGTCCAGAGATCCCAGCGGTGCCGCTTTGCCTCAGCAGCAGGTTGTGAAAAATGGAGGTTTTCTGCACGAGATACAGAAAAACTGACTAGGTGTGAAAAACTGAGAAGTATTGTTCCCTGCGACGTGACTCCCGGTGACAGTCTTTGTTGACAATATCTTCATTCTTCTGTTAAGAATGATTCCATGCATACACTGTATATTCCAGCTGCATCTTAAAGGATGGAATTGGTCAATGTGTCACGCACAGACATCCCTGTGTATCCAATGCGCCTGGATCCTGTTTTCCAAAGGTTCCGATGAAGTTATTAAATATAAATGTAGGCAAGAACATAATACGGTGCAAGAAGAGATGCCAATAAAGAAGAAAAACAATACGATTAAAAAAGAAAAAAGAAAAAGCAATTGCTCCCACACAACTTCCCGCCAACAGCGTGAGAACATTTTACTTGATGAGAATGTTAATGTGAGTGAGCTTATAACGTGACGAATCACACCAGAAAACCTTGTGTTGTTAAAATACGGAAAGAAGGCTTGAAATGTCTTTTTTCAGAGCGGACAGGATCAAAACTCTGTTTTCTTCAGTTGGAAAATAGTAAAAGTGAAATCATTGCGTCAGTTAATTTATATCAAAAGGGGAAATGAAAGGTTTTGTTGTTGATGTTTATGAATTTCTGGCTCGTCCAGATGCCGTTGTTTTGGGCGTGAGAATGATCTGGTCCTGAACGTTCGCCTGAGAGTGGAAGAACCGAACGGACAGAATGTCTCAGCGAGGAAGAGATGTCGCTGGAGGAATCAAGGCCAAAGATAAGACGGTAATTTGAGCAGATTCTAGTAATTCTGGGTAAGTTGCAGCACGCAGGGTAAAGCTGAGACTAAATTAATTTCTACTCCTCCCTCAGTGGAAGTTATCTCTTCCCCTGCTCCTCTCTCCTTCCTGACCCATTTAGCAGAGCGCTCCTGCTAATTAGCCTGAAGCTCAGCGTCAATGAGCTGCTTGTTCTGTTTCTCTTCTTCTCTGCTGCTAATGAGCCGTCTGGAGCCGCCACACACACAGATCAGAAGGGGCTTGGATGGATAGATGGATGTTGGGATGGATGGATCAGGTAGGGTGAGGGATGGATGGATAGATCTATTGATGTTGGGATGGGTGGATTAATTTATGGACGGATGGATGAATCTATTGATGTTAGAATGGATGGATGAATCTATTGATGTGAGGATGGATGGTTGACTGTTGATGTTAGAATGGATGGATGAATCTATTGATCTTGGGAAGGATGGATGATCTATTGATGTTTAGATGGCTTGTTGACGGGTGGGTGGCTGGATGAATGTTTGGAACTTGGGGTGGAGGGTTAGTCGGATGTGTTGATAAGAGGAAGGGTAGATTGCAGGGTTCGACAGTAACGGTTGTCGGTTGCCCTCGGCAACCAGATTGAGTCAATTGGCAACCATTTTGTGGTCTCTGGTTGTCCCCTTTGGCAACCATGTTTTAACATATAACTATAACAAAAATATAACGGTCAAAAAGGGACAGCAAAATAACAAAAATCGGGACAGCAAAACGTGCACCTCAAAATAGATAAATGTGTTGCGTGACTGATATTTATTGCTGTTCCAGTCAGAACCAGAACGCTGCAGGTGCCTTGGTGCGGTTGACTCAGGTGGACACAGGCACCTGTTTTGGAGACAGCGGCGAAGCAAACCAAGCTGTTTGACTGTGGGGTGAAAAGTTCTACTCACCTGTCAACATCACAAAGGAATGTGCAAACTGATCAAACTGACAAAGAACCAGATGAACCCCAACGAAAAACAAAATGTGCATTTGAAGTCTTGGGAGGCCAATCTGATTCGGCGCGACTGACAAGCTACAGGACGGATCCGGCGAGCGGGAGGTAGGGTTTGCTCTATTAACTTATTAAAGGCTCATTTACAGTCACACTTTGGAGACTAACGTCTGATCCTAGTATGTGATATAGTAGGGCTGTACCCGACTCACAATTGTGTCAGTCGAATCGGATTTGGCTTTTCAAGACGAAGATCAGACTATTCGTTCCTTTTTTTTTTTCCGGTTCGGCACCACACTGAGCTCCTGCATCAGCCGACATGAGTCTCATGTTTCACCTGCAAGACTCACGTTTTAATGCCTTTGTTCATCATCTGTGATGTGAAAACATCAGATTCTCACACAGTCAGAGGGAGTGAAAGTGTGCGTCCTGCTCGTAGTTCAGTTCTGAAATCCCAACGCGCCGCAGAGCGTCGCTCCTGCCGGGTGGCTGACAGCGCTGTCAGCCACCCGGCAGGAGCGACGCTTTTTAACATTTGGACTCCTTCTCTCATATTACATTGGAAGCGATGCTGCATTCACAAAGCTTGGAAAATTGTCATGCGTGTCGGAAGTGATGCGTTCGAGGGAACTTGGAAAACCATCGTCTGCCACCTTAAGTATATTTCAGAGCTTATTTCTCAGAACATGTGTTTGCATCCCCATACAGTTAACTAAAACTTAACTAAAAACGTTTTCGTTTAAACTCGGCATAGAAAACTAGAAACAAACCGAAACCATATTGTGTACTAGTACACAGGAAATGTATTTTGTTTTTAAGACATTGCAAGCCATTACAATACAATAACCAGTTCTTATCTTTGTAGACAGACAGCAATAATAAGAGCGGGGCTCAGACCTCATCTGGTGGAGAGTTACTTTTAAATGGAAAGATGCAAATTAGAATTGACCATTGTTAACAATGAGGGGACAAACAGGACTGTTGAGATTCTTATTGTCTGTGTGGTGAGCATGTACATGTGGGTGTAAGACAGGCTAAGTGTGATCAGGCCAAGTGTGACCAGAGGAGTTAGTGTTGTCACAGCTCTTGTCCGTCTCAACTTGTTTCTTCCCTCGGAAAATTCAATTTTTGTGAAGTATCATATAAAACACAAACTACAAAGAATGTTGTTTGGTTACTGTAATACAGCTTTTAATTCTTCTTGTCACGTTTTCATTATCAAGCTGACGTATAACTCCATAGTATCTTAATAACACAAAATAAAAGGTGACTAAAAATGGCGACTATATTTTCATTTCCAGCAACCAAAAGCTGATGCCTGGTTACCAGCCTGGCAACCACTTTTACGTTTTACGTTAGCGTTGAGCCCTGGATTAAAAAAGCTACGGATGGATGGATGAATTTCCGCGTAGACCGTTGGATAACTGTCTGGATTAAAGGACGAGGCTGTAGCTGGATGAATGAATCAATGCATCGCTGAATATATTGACAGATGGATGGAGATGGAGGGAGAGGGATGAAGACCAAGAGGAGGACAGTGTAGAATAAGAGAGCGATAGAGGAGCGGAAGGTGAGACGAGGGCACAGAAGCGGGAGGAAAGGAGGACGAATCAGAGAGAAAGGAGAGATGGAGCCCCGGAGGAATGACTGGCGAGAGAACGGGAAGAGCACAAAGTGAAGGAGAGCAGGCCAGGAGGTGGGTGGACGCGGTATGATGGAGAGACAGCAGAACAACAAGAGATGGAGAGATGAAAGCGGAGAGATGGTCCCAGCAGGAGGTCCACCAGGCTGCGGAGGATAGGGATAATATCCCTCCATCGCTTGGCGCTGAGGCTTATAATTAGCAGCGTGTTGGAGGGAAGCGAGTGGGCCTCAGACACTCTTATCTGAGACAGAAACTCTTAGAAAAGCTCTTAAAGCTCCTCGGGGAACCCTTGGAAAAGCCCTTTAGTAGCGCTACTCTGCAGAGGAACTGAAAACTGCTGCAGGATTTGATGTCAGGTTCAGTCGATGTACGACTGGATATAAGCTGCAAGACTCGCAAACGATTCGTTCAGAGCCAACCCAATCCTGTAAGTGACTCAGGAGTCTGGAGTCATTCCCATAAAAGGAGTCGTTCGTTTTGTTGCTTTCGTGACTAAAGCCAGACGCAGTCGTTCACTGAGTCTGGATTCGTGACAGAAAACCGTTGTGAGGGAGAGAGAGTGAATCCTGGACTCTGATCATATATAATGTCCATCCATCCGTCCGTTATCTAAACTGCTTATCCTCATGGGGCCGCGGGGGGCCTGGAGCCAATCCCAGCTGTCACTGGGCTAGGGGCGGGGCGCACCCAGGACAGGTCGCCGGTCTATCACAGGGCCCACGTACAGGGCCCACGTGCAGAGACAAACAACCCTGCGGGCTCACGTTCACACCTACGGTCAATTTCCTGGAGTCACCGATGAACCTGACCTGCATGTCTTTGGAATGTGGGAGGAACCCGGAGAAAACCCGGGCAGGCACAGGGAGAACATGCAACCTCCACACAGAGAGGCCCCAACCAGCGGGGAACCTTCTTGCTGTGAGGCGACAGAGCTCATATATAATGTATAGCTGATAATATTTACTGAAGACTAAATCGATGTCAGACCGGCCAGCCTGCACGCATGTACTCGTACTCGTGAAAATGATTGGATCCTCAAACCCCATACCAACATAATGTAACGTAGTTGATGCTCAAAAAAGAGCGAAAGAAAGAAAATGTCAGCTCGTTTGGAGCTACTTCAAGGTAAACAAAGAGGATTAGATCAATTATTCATCTGTCTCCTGACAATATTCCTAAATTGTGCAGACTGTATCTGTCGCTGTGGCTGCAGCGAGCGTCTGCTCTGGTTGTTCCTCGTGCACAAGCTCTGTTCGTGATGAAAGGTTCGACTCTTTTTTTGAGACTGGGTTCTGCACCAGTCACTCAGTAAAACTAGTCGTTCCATTTGATTCCGGTTTAACGCACGCTGAGCCACGGAGGACTTCAGTCAACCACACTGAGAGGAGTCGGTTATTTATTATCATTATTATTCCGTTTCTTTTCAATGATTGCAATTTCTTTTGGAATGGCAGGTCTCCTATCGATATCATATAAAGCTATATTTGAACTAAAAGTGAAAGAGACTTTGATTTGAAGTTGAACTGGACATCTCCATGTTAGTTCTATGTTGTGTCCAGTTCCAGGTTGAATTCTACTGGAACTTGGTGACCGTCCCATGTTCTGTTTTAATGGAACTTTATTGGGACGGTTTCATGTTCTGTTTTTGTTTCACAGTGAATAATGAACAATAATAAGCACACGGTGTCAAAATCAGCAATCTCGGGATTGTCGCAACTGAAATATGCAGCGGTGGTCCATATTTGCCGCTGTCATGTGAGCGTGATCAGATCACGTGATGTATTTTTCATTGACGTACAGCAGATAATCCCAATGAGACCAAATGATAAGAAAGTTTGATCTGTTCTCTGATCATGAATATAAACTCAAAATGGGGGGACCCCGGGTTTTACTTTGTATTTTTAGGTTCATGTGCAGTAACTATACAACATTTGAATATTATGAGTAAATCTCTAATTAAACGTACTCTTACCACACATTTCATTTAATGCATAAATAAAATGTATATAATTAAATTTTAGGAAATTCTAGTTGTCACTGAATCTTAATATTTCAATATAGAAATGATGACGGTATTATACTGTACCAAGTTCAGGGCTGCGGCACCTGAAAGGCCAAGGCCTGCAGGGCTGTCCATGGTCTTATGGGGTTCGATGCCATCTGTGGTTCAATGCCGATTTGGACCACTTAATCACTATCCGCTATAACTTTTAGTTGTTTTTCCAATATCTTTTGATTTTAATAGGAATTATGAAACCTTTTTTGTCAATGTTTGTAACGCCTTTTTTTATACGATGGATGATTCAAAGTTTCAGCAAATGAGCAGTTGGTAGCGGATTTCAAACTAATATTTACAGATCACTGTAAAGTCTGGGCGTGACACGTCTTATAAAAGCGTTTCAGTAGCACAGGCTCTCTGCTGCCTTTTCAAGAAAATATTTGATCTTGTGCAGTTCCCACCAAGTCCCTACGGACAGTAATAATTTCCCTCTAACTGGGCGTGGCTATTAGCGCCGGTGTTTGCGAATTGGATGCTATTTGCAACGAGGCTCATTTGTATAGAAGGGGGCCAATTTTACACTAAATGTTTGAATAATACCTCATTTAAATACGTGTAAATAGCACCAGTGTACCCTGAGGCTAAGTTGAGGCAGCGCGGTAAGTGGTGAATTATATGAATATGCCTGTCAATGGTTTATTATGAACAACATGTACATGTACGTATACGTAATTGAATGAAAATCGGAATCGACCAAGAACATTGCAACCGGTGCATCTCTCGTTGATAAACATGTTCGGTATTACAAGATGATGCATTTCAAGGAGTATATCCTAATGAGATAAATGACTACATATAGTGAGTCGTAGCATCTCGCATAGGATGTGATGCCTCGTTACCAGACGGCTACGGTGTGAATTACTGATGGATCATTTAGCTGCAGTAACTAACGCCACAGAGACTCACTGTTACACTATTGTGCTACTCAAAATATTTTAAAGGGTGGCAGGTCTGCAATGTGGACAAAACGGTCGAGGCATTTGGTGTAATTCCTATCGAATGTGACATACTTTTAATTCCACCAAAATAAATAATTTTGACATAAGTAAATATGTACCTGCACAAACACAAAAATCAGTCATTTTGAGAGAATGAGGCGATTAATTTTTCTGGGATCTACAGTTGTGCGTTCCTCACCCTAAATGAATAATTTTGACAGAATTTCATGATTCTTATGAGATTTGCATTAACAACCGACTCTTCAGACTCTCCTTCACCGTTGGAAAATCAAACGGTGACCGAATGACTCGTAAAGGACCGTCATTCGTCACTCCTGGATATGAACTCCTCCTCTTGTCTCCGGGTTTTATGCGGCGGTGTCGTCCTCCCTCCAGGAAACAGTCTCCAGATTGCAAATCACCGCCGGTCGTCCCTCTTTAATTTCACACCGGTTTGTGGAGAGAAGGACGGACGGAGGAAGCAGAAATAAATGTGTTTCCACCGCACCGGTGTCGTCCGCGGCGCAGAGCCTGTTTGTCTGCTCATATCGGCACAGTTTATAAATAAGCAAAACAAATGAAACTCGCATTCAAGGGTTTTAGACACGAGGGGCTGATACGAGAGGAGAGATATTCTCGGATCGGCGTCCCGGGGGAAATTTATTTTGTCACGCAACCTCGAAATAACGACCAATAAACAAAAACACGAACCGTCGCCCACGCCGAGTCTAATCATGGTGCTGGATACATGCGAGGGACCTGGCGCTCCCAGACAACGTGGTCCCGGATCAGGAGACCACCGTACGGGATCAGAGGGACGTTCTGCGGACACAAAACTCTTATTTCCATCTCACATATTCAAACACTAGATATTTAATCCCACACAGGAAGTATTTTATATCCGATGAGACCCTCTTCTTGGAGAAAGTAATAATGGTTCATTCCAAGAAGGATCAGGGCTTCTCTGGAGGCAAACGGCCGCCCTGCCCCTTATTAGCTCCTTGGTATTGATGTGTTTCTTAGCCAGTCTATATCCAGTGTCTGCAAATAGAAATATTTATTTGTGGAAGATCCGCCTGCCACACGCAACCCAAGTGATGTTTTCAGGGCCCCTCGGGCACAGAGACACGGACGACGGGGTCGCGAGCACAGCAGCTTATTGTAGAGAGTGGGCTTAGTGGAACAAGCCCGGAGCAGATGGACACGTCATGACAAGGGCTCCTCTCCTGAGTGTGTGAGTGGGGATGGGGCCTTTACCTGTTGCTCGTTAGACCAAGCAACCAGCAACGGGCCTGTCCTGGGCCCCAGTCACCTAGACCCAGGACAGGTGTGGCTGCTCAAACCACACCACCCCCACACCGCCTTATTATTTAGAGAAGATGTTGCACATGTATGCAGATCCAGCTGTATTCATATTATGTAAATCGTGCCGTACATACAAACTAGATTCATCCCGAGAGGGAGATTGCATAAAACCAATTGCTTAGAGATATATTTTCTGCTTTCTTGTGTATACACGGTATATATTTATATATTGTCTGAAAAGAGTAGGAAGAAAAATTATATCTCAGCCAAAGTAAACTTTTTTTTCTTACTTTGTTTTGCAGCCTTAAGTTTGCCGTTGTATCCTTTTTCACCGCACCGTATATTTCCTCTGTTCAACGCCTGGTTTTCCTTCCCGTCCAGCCCCCTCCTGCTGCCCCAGCGGTGGTGGCGGACCCCGTCCCCAGCTCCGTGGTGGTGGAGAGCGGCCCGGTGGTCTACGACGACGCGGCGGGCGATGAGGATGACGAGGAGGAGGAGGAGCCCTACGTCAGCGCCATGCAGCTGATGGGCGGCGGCGGTGAGTCGGGGAATTTACCATCGAAGAAAGAAGAAAGAAAGAAACAGTCTTTATTTATCACACAACACACCACACTACAACACATGCTTGCACACACACACTCATGCACATGCTTTTTGATGGTGGCCGGTGAAATGGATTCTCTGCTTTTGACCCATCCTGGCTTGTCCTTCCTCCGGGGGCACAGCCAGGAGCAGTGGGCAGCGTACGTGGACGCGCCCGGGGACCAGGTGATAAATGTCCATCGCTGGTCAGACCATGATGGGTGCATGTTTTTGGTGGGGGTCCTTACTGACGTGAGGTGGAGGAAACCCCATGTGAGCACGGGGAGAACATGCAAACTCCACACAGAAAGGCTCCTATTCGGGAGATAACCCACCGGAGCACGGTGCCAACAGCGCCCCAGGCGGGAATGCTCATCGCAGCAATTCGTGCAAATTCAGCCGTGACGTACAAGATCAATCTGCACGACATTTACAAGAGCTCGAAAAATCACTGTGACTTTTCCAAATGAAACGGGCAAAACAGACCCATCAATAAAAATAATGAATAATAATTACATCAGAAGATCAAAGATACTCGACATTTTATAGACTTTGTAGTTGAACCAAAGCAGATTTTCTACATTTGAGGTTATCGTTCTTTATGTTAAAATATTAAAAATAGCATTAAATAATTTTTGTCTGCCGCAGCACATTCAGAGTTACTGCCACAGATTGCCAGTAGGAAGCGGCGCAACCTCCGGTTTTTAGTCTCTTAGGTTAGGGTTAGTTTGCCGCCAAAAGTGTCAACAAAACACTTACAAAACGGTTAAAATGCACCTTGTGCACCAATTCATTTTTTCAGTTTAACATACAAATACTTTCAATAATGTGCCTTTCCCCTTCTTAGACAGGAGAGGGAACATTTGTTTTTAAGTCATAGCGTTCGCCCCATTGCACAGAATTACGCAGTTATTACAGCGAGTAGTGATCAACAGCAGAGTTCTACGTCCTCAGCACGATAAACAGTTACAAGCCGATGGAAACCGTTGTTTTAATAAGATCTGGGTCTGGAGCTGAGTTTTCCAGTTTTCACAGGATGTTGGGTTGATATCGTGCAGCGCGATTGGACTGTTTCCTCATTGCTATCAAAGCGGCTGAACCCTGATTACTCACGCCCGCTTAGAAACGGAGCCACAAAGGTTTGTTTTTGTCAATGTAGCTGTCAAAGTTTGGAGGAACAGAGTATCAATGACTTACTCACTCGGGGAAAGTTACACTCGAATATGCAAATACCTGTGATTCCCACACCGAGGTGACTTCAAGTTGAACTTTTTTTGCCATTTTGCCATCGAGTGGAGACGGAGAGACCACTTTTGAAATGATTTGACAGATTTTCCAGTGGATCCACATGGTTACGCTCAGGTTTTTGTAACCAACCGCATCCCGTTGAAACAGGATTCTGTCAGTCCGTCGGCGTAGTTGGCGTAGTTTCATATTGCGCCCCCTGGTGGTCGACGGGTGTACTGTCCACCGGGGCAGCTCCTCCATTGACTTGTATGACTTCCTGTGGAGCTCATGGGCCTCGCAACGTCAATTGTACAAGGTTGTTTTTAATTTTCCATTAAAAACTAATTGTCTGTCTCCAATAACTGCATGTCTCGCTCTCCTTCCTCCAGAGTACGGCTGTGATGGAGAATACGATGATTGATTCTAGCGCCAACCCCTCCCTGGACTGTCTCTGACCTGCGTCTCCAAACAGATTCCAACCCAGTGCCTCGCAACAGGGAACCAAGATGGCCACTGTCATGGCCACTGTCGAAGGGGAGAAGGAAGCGGAGGATGGGACGAGGGGAACATCCAGTATCCAGAGCATCCAAACTACTTGAAAAGAAGAGGAAATGCCCTCAATGCCCCTCGCCCCAGTCAACCCCCTGGAACAGCAAAGAGGGAGCTGAGAAAAACGCGGAAGTTGGAAATGGGAAACAATCTCCTGATTTGGGCATCCTTGGAGGCCCCATTTCATTCTTTTCTGGAGAATGACGTGTGACCCGGTTGAACCTGGACCTGGAGATGTTCAGTCTGATGTAGCAGAACGATGGAGGCTGCTCCACCTGCAGGATCTCCCACTTCAGTCCAGATGCATGAAGACGACCTGCGGAGCGACCATCAACAGACTTACGCTCAGCTAGCTGCATGCTGTGTCTCTGTAACGCCGCCTTAGAACAACAACAACAATCTGCCTGTTTCCGGGTGACGGCGACCCCTTGCCAGGTTGCATCTACCCCTTGCCAGGTTGCATCTACCCGTTGCCAGGTTGCGTCTACCCGTTGCCAGGCTGCATCTATTCATTGCCAGGTTGTGTTTACCCATTGCCAGGTTCCATCTACCCGTTGCCAGGTTCCATCTACCCGTTACCAGGTTTCGTCTACCCGTTGCCGGGTTTCGTCTACCAGTTGCTGGGTTTCGTCTACCCGTTGCCAGGTTACGTCTACCCGTTGCCAGGTTTCGTCTACCCGTTGCCAGGTTGTGTTTACCCATTGCCAGGTTGCATCTATCCATTGCCAGGTTCCATCTACTCATTTCCAGGTTGCGTCTACCCGTTGCCAGGTTGCGTCTACCCGTTGCCAGGTTGCGTCTACCCGTTGCCAGGTTGCGTCTACCCGTTGCCAGGTTGCGTCTACCCGTGTCCGGGTTGCGTCTACCTGTTTTCGGGTTGCATCTACCCGTTGCCAGGTTGCGTCTACCCATTGCCAGGTTGCATCTATTCGTTGCCAGGTTGTGTTTACCCATTGCCAGGTTGTGTTTACCCATTGCCAGGTTGCATCTATCGGTTGCCAGGTTGCATCTACCTGTTGCCAGGTTCCGTCTACCCATTTCCAGGTTGTGTCTACCCGTTGCCAGGTTTCATCTACCCATTGCCGGGTTATGCCTATCCTTTGCCGGGTTGCGTCTACCCGTTGCCAGGTTGCGTCTACCCATAGCCAGGTTGCATGTATCTGTTGCCAGGTTGCATCTACTCGTTGCCAGGTTCCATCTACCGGTTGCCAGGTTTACATCTACCCGTTGCCAGGTGGCGTTTACCCGTTGTCAGGTGGCGTCTACCCGTTGCCAGGTTGCGTCTACCCGTTGCCAGGTTGCGTCTACCCGTTGCCAGGTTGCCTCTACCCGTCGCCAGGTTGCCTCTAACCGTCGCCAGGTTGCCTCTACCCGTCGCCAGGTTGCCTCTACCCGTTGCCAGGTTGCGTCTACCCGTTGCAAGTTGCGTCTGCCTGTTACCAGGTTATTTGCCGCTGTTGCCAAATGTCACCTAATTTGTAACAGTGCCGAATTTAGTAGGATACATCTTGAACGCAATATTTAATGTTTTGCTGCATTAAAAATGACATCATGTAATAATGACATAATTCTGTGGTTATATCGTGTTTTGAGTACAAGCTTTCATGATACGAAATGACTCAAAACATTATGTAATAACTATGTAATAACACCAAAGTTGCCGAGTTGATGGTTTGTCATTGCCAGTGTACTTGATAAAATGTCACTGTTACTCCCACGATACGTAATAACCACTGGATTATGTAGCAGCTCATTACAAACTCATTACTTATCATTATTAATAAGTTGTTACATAATAATCAAGGTGAAATGTTTTGGCTGTTATTACATAATGTGCTGTTCCAACCTCTATCGGACGACGTGGAAACCCTGACAGGATTATTTCAGTATTCAGTGTTTTTCGTTTTTTCTCTGGGGATTTATTTGATTTGTTATTTAATTTCTTTGAAATAGTTTATAGTTTTTTGTCAAATATTCTCTTTGGTGGCCCTTCCGAGTTTACGAAGGGATTTTGAGACGGAGGAAAAACTCGATTGAGATTTAGATTTTTAACCGTTGTGAGCGACGCAGCGAGGACTTGGGATTTCGTTTTTAGGATTTAGAATTAACGTCATTCTCCAGCTGCTTCACGAAGAGCTGAGAAAAGAAATGGCCGACGCTGTTTTGCTGTTTTTGGTTCCTCCTGCAGGTTTTACTGCTGCTGCTGAGTAAAGTGACTGAAATGGACAAAGTTTTTGTGACTCATTATTATCGATGCCAATAAAACGAACGTCAAATAATTGATCATATCACATCTTTGTACAATGAAACCGTGGAATCACATGTTTATTTCAGGGCTTTGATGCGTCGTCTACAAGTTGATTTCAATCCTTTTGCTCCGTAAGCGGCACATGATTCCTGGGACGTTTTGGGATCCGACCTCGTGTTGATCTATCGTCCTCTTCAAAACGTGTTTTTTTTTTTTGTTTTGTTTTTTTTTTAATTCTAAAGAAAGAAAAACTTTGACGTGTTCACTTCAACGTGGTGTCATCGTTCATCATCCGCTGCGATGGACCACAGCCTCAGCAACAACGTGTTTCAAACACGTCTCGTCCTCTTTTCTTCAGTGTTTCTGACGTTTGTGTTTGTGTTTCTCTTTCTCTTCAAAGTCCTTCAAAACAACCTCTTACGTTTTATGTTTTTCTTTTTATACTTTTATTCTTTTAAACCCAAGTTTATTTTAATGTCATTGTGCGTTTGGTCTTAGTGATGGATCCTTTCTGGTGACGGAGAAGAGGGGGAGGAAGAGGAAGAAGTGCAGGAATAAGAGGAGGAAGGGGAGAAGGAGCAGGAAGAGGAGAAGCAGGAGGAAGAGCAGGAAGAGGAGGACGAGGAGGAGGAAGAAGGGGAGGAGCAGGAAGAGAAGCAGGAGGAAGAGGATGAGGAAGAAGGGGAGAAGCAGGAGGAAGAGGAGGATGAAGAGCAGGAATAGGAGGAGGAAGAACAGCAGCAGGAGGAGGAGGAGGAAGAGCAGGAATAAGAGGAGGGAGAAGGGGAGGTGCAGGAAGGGAAGCAGGAGGAAGAAGAGCAGGAAGAGGAGGAGGAAGAGCAGGAAGAGGAGGAGGAAGAAGGTGAGGAGCAGGAAGGAAAGCAGGAGGAAGAAGAGCAGGAATAGGAGGAGGAGGAGGAGGAAGAGGGGGATGGAACCTGGAGCGGTGGGACCTCTGGGATGCGTCTGTACGACAGAGTGTTTTTTCCCAGGATGCTTCAGTGTTTTAGGCTTTTATTCAGTTGATGCTGAGGAAACGATCCTGAAAAAGTCCTAAAATCATATGAAATAATAGAAGTTCTAAGTCTTAAAAGTCGGTGAATGATCTCAGATGTGAAGTGATGTAAATGTATTTATTTCAACATAAAGTTGAAAGATGATTTGTGCAATAACCTACTACACTGTACATACTATAAGGTAAATATAATATTATACATTTGATATAAATAGCATATAATATAATAAAATTAGGTTAATATAAATATAAGGTAAATATATATATTGTATATAAATATAATACGGTAAATATGATATAAATATAATATTACATTTAATATAAATATAAGGTAAATATATAATAAATATAATACAAATATAAGGCAGTTAGCGTATTGTATTCATATTTATAATTTATACCGTACATATTTGTAAATATTTGAGAATTTAATTTTTGTTTAATTTTTTATTTTTACTTCACTTTTTTTATCGTATTATCATTCTCATTTTAGGGGACTGTTAAACTTTATTATTTTTTTACGCTGATGCTCGGTATGTTAATGCATCAGAACCAATTCCTACAACGTGAATGTTCTCATTTATTTATCTTATTTACAGTCAAATGGTTATTTATAGATTTTTATCTAAATAAGTGATTCTGCATCAGTCAACATTTTGGGAACGACGATAACGAACCCCTGGAGGAGCAGAGTCAAGTTGAACCTTTTGCTTTTTGAAATGATTTGACTAAATCCAGTGTTTGGACACCGAGCTCAACAGTTGCACACAATTAAAATATTAGAACATTAGAAACCAGACGGCGTGAAGCAGCCTGAGGAGCTTGTATGCAGAGCCATCACCACACACACACTAACACACTAAAACACACACACACACACACACTCTCTTTTCTCCTCCTCTTTTCCTCCATATGACCTCGTCATCCTTCTCTCCTCCCAAATCTCCTCTTTCTTCTCTCACCTTTATTTCACCCTCTAATACTCCCCCACCTCCCCCCTTAATCCCCCTTCCCTCTCTCTCTCTAAAACCCCAAACACAACACTCCTCCCTCCTTCATCCTCCCTCCTTCATTCTTCCTCCTCCCTCCTTCATCCTTCCTCCTTCCTCCTCTCATCCCTGTTTCTCTCTCCTCTCCCCCTTCCTGAGATGTGAGAAGGGGGTATTTCCTTCATTTTGCAGGAGCTAGGCTAGCTGATCCCATCTGCAGCCATGCATTGAGCTAACAGAGTTAGCATGGGGAGCGGAGGTCCCTTTAATGTAGAGTCAGGGACAGACCCTCGTCACGCCTCTTATTTCCAACGACAGGAGGTCAGAGCAAGGCACAAGCCCTGCAGGGCTGGGGGTTCTATTCCCTGAGCAGCTCAGTGGCTGGAGGTTCGCCACTTCGGCTGAGACGCCCGTGAAAGGTTCCTCCGAGTGACTCTGCAGGGTCTCAATTGGGTTCCTTCGCTGCTGCTTTGCTTTTTATTTGAATTATTCGTGAGGAAAGTTTGGCATTTTATCCGTCACGGTGGGAAACATCCCAGAGTGTTGGGCGGAGCCGCTGCCCCCGGGGGCGGCTCACGCTCAGCCAAGTCACCCTGCACGCCGCTGAAAACGGAAAATTAGATCTGGCTTTGGGGTCGTTTGCCTGTTGCCCCCCACCCCCCCCCACCCCAAACATAAATCCTGTCACTTTTTGGCGCCGGGGGAGTCGGGGGGCGGAGCCAGATGCTCTGGAGGTTTCGTGATGAGATTGACGTTTTGAAACCTCATCTTTGTAATTGAATTATGATGGAATTAGTGAATCCTTCTGTGGGGACACTCCCATGGCAACACACACAC
>NC_137198.1:1968405-1990905 GCF_960531495.2 Zeus faber | reverse complement strand
CCATCCCCATGATGTTGTCTTGGCTGCCGCCCCTGGCCGTGGTCTTCAGACTGACAACAGATGATCGCTGCTTCCTGAAGAGCTGCTTTGAAGCCTCCAGTTTGGGTTGACGCTCACCACCAGCTCGGCAGGAAACCGCAGCAGAGCTTCCGAATCGGAGTCGAGCGAAGGAATCTTTGGAGTTTTGCCGGTTCCTGATGTTTCCAACTCGCCGCACGCGTCTCTGCCGTCATGAAACATGGATTTAAAGTCACTTATCTGCACTTTCCAGTGTCAACAGATGTTTTTTTGGAGGAGCAGGTGAGAAGCTTCCGGGCGTTTTCTCCGTTTGGCTCGTTGAGCTGCCGCAGCAGGAGGCGTCCTCCTCCTCCTCCTCCTCCTACTACTGCTGCTCCTCCTACTGCTGCTCCTCCTACTGCTGCTCCTCCTGCTGCTGCTGCCAGACTCCACCCGTCACTTTATCCCTCCGTCCGTTCCATCCCCTTTATGCACGGCTCCCGCTGCCAGGTTCCATCGACAGGAAGGCCCCTGGGAACCCTGGCTCCACCAGACAGCTGTGTGACCACACACACAGACACACACAAACACACACACACACACAGACACAAACACACACACACACACACACACACAGACACACACACACACACACACACACAGACACACACACACCCACACACACACACACACACACCGACACACACACCCACACCCACACACACACACACACACACACACACACACATACACACACACACACAGATAAATACACACACCATCGCAGGTTCTAACGATCACATACTGACAGTGAAACAAAACTTTAAAGGCAAAAACATGCGTGTGGAAGGAGACAGACGTGTTGTAGACGTGATGTTGACGTGTTGTTGACGTGTTGTTGACGTGATATTGTCGTGATGTTGACGTGTTGTAAACGTTTTGTTGACGTGTTGTTGACGTGATGTTGACGTGATGTTGACGTGTTGTTGACGTGATTTTGACGTGTTGTTGACGTGTTGTTGACGTGATGTTGACGTGATGTTGACGTGTTGTTGATGTTTTGTTGACGTGTTGTTGACGTGATGTTGACGTGATGTTGACGTGAACACATCACGTCGTGATGTTGACGTGATGTTGACGTGTTGTTGACGTGATGTTGACGTGATGTTGACGTGATGTTGACGTGTTGTTGACGTGTTGTTGACGTGATGTTGACGTGAACACATCACGTCGTGATGTTGACGTGTTGTTGACGTGATGTTGACGTGATGTTGACGTGTTGTTGACGTGATGTTGACGTGATGTTGACGTGATGTTGACGTGTTGTTGATGTTTTGTTGACGTGTGGTTGACGTGATGTTGACGTGATGTTGACGTGTTGTTGACGTTTTGTTGACGTGTTGTTGACGTGATGTTGACGTGTTGTTGACGTGATGTTGACGTGTTGTTGATGTTTTGTTGACGTGTTGTTGACGTGATGTTGACGTGTTGTTGACGTGATGTTGACGTGATGTTGACGTGTTGTTGACGTGATGTTGACGGTATGTTGATGTGATATTGACGTGTTGTTGACGTGATGTTTACGTGTTGTTGACGTGTTGTTGACGTGATGTTGACGGTATGTTGATGTGATATTGACGTGTTGTTGACGTGTTGTTGACGTGATGTTGACGTGTTGTTGACGTGATGTTGACGGTATGTTGATGTGATATTGACGTGTTGTTGATGTGATGTTGACGTGTTGTTGACATGTTGTTGACGTGTTGTTGACGTGTGCTGTTGGTTTGAACTGTTCACCAGTTTGCGAGCAGTTCACCAAATATGAGGCCTTAAAAATGATTTGACTGTATGAGCTCTTCATTTCAACAAGGTCAGTGTCTTACCTTGCTGTCTCACCTGTCTCACCACCCTGTTTGTGCCTGATACTTACCTGTCTGTTCCATGTAGGACTTCCCTGTATTACATATCTGCCTTTCCTGTTGAGTTTGCCGCCTGTGTGGTGGTGAGTAGACGGACGGGGGCGTTCGCAGGAGGTTGTTTTCCATCACGTTCTGATGGTTTGACGCACGCTGCTGCCTACCGGTTAAAAAGGAGCTTTAATAACATGGATCGTGTTTCTGTATATTCTGCTTCTCTCAAGAGTTTTTACTGAATGAAAAGTGTTTCTACCCAAAAACTATTATCAGTTGTGTCTACGCAGGCACAACATACAAACCAACGTACGGAGATTCTCAAACATTTACAAGCACCATGTCCACTCTCTCTCTCCCCCTCTGTCTCTCTCTGTCTCTCTCTCTCTCTCTCTCTCTCTCTGTCTCTCTCCCTGTGTCGCTCTCTCCCTGTGTCGCTCTCTCCCTGTGTCGCTCTCTCCATCCCTCCTTCCCATGTAGCGTGGGCCAATTAGCCAGGGGTCGCTGACGTCGATAAATCATTCATCCACAGGGAGTCGGACGCAGCGTCCAGGACAGAACAAGAGAACAAGACAACAAGACATCAACAAGAGAACAGAGAACAATAAGACAACAACAAGACAACAACAAGAGAACAGAGAACAACAAGACAACAACAAGAGAACAGAGAACAAGACAACAACAAGACAACAAGACAACAACAAGAGAACAGAGAACAAGACAACAAGACAACAACAAGACAACAAGACAACAACAAGAGAACAGAGAACAAGACAACAACAAGACAAGAGAACAGAGAACAAGACAACAACAAGACAACAAGACAACAACAAGACAACAACAAGAGAACAGAGAACAACAAGACAACAAGACAACAACAAGACAACAGAGAACAACAAGACAACAAGACAACAACAAGAGAACAGAGAACAAGACAACAAGACAAGAGAACAGAGAACAAGACAACAACAAGACAACAAGACAACAACAAGACAACAACAAGAGAACAGAGAACAACAAGACAACAAGACAACAACAAGACAACAGAGAACAACAAGACAACAAGACAACAACAAGAGAACAGAGAACAAGACAACAACAAGACAACAACAAGACAACAACAAGAGAACAGAGAACAACAAGACAACAAGACAACAACAAGACAACAGAGAACAACAAGACAACAAGACAACAACAAGAGAACAGAGAACAAGACAACAACAAGACAACAACAAGAGAACAGAGAACAACAAGACAACAAGACAACAACAAGACAACAGAGAACAACAAGACAACAAGACAACAACAAGAGAACAGAGAACAAGACAACAACAAGACAACAACAAGACAACAACAAGAGAACAGAGAACAACAAGACAACAAGACAACAGAGAACAACAAGACAACAAGACAACAACAAGAGAACAGAGAACAAGACAACAACAAGACAACAACAAGAGAACAGAGAACAACAAGACAACAAGACAACAACAAGACAACAACAAGACAACAGAGAACAACAAGACAACAACAAGAGAACAGAGAACAAGACAACAACAAGACAACAACAAGAGAACAGAGAACAACAAGGCAACAACAAGACAACAGAACAACAAGACAACAAGACAACAACAAGACAACAGAGAACAACAACACAACAAGACAACAAGCGAACAGAACAACAAGACAACAACAAGACAACAGAGAACAACAACACAACAAGAGAACAGAACAACAAGACGACAACAACAAGACAACAGAGAACAACAAGACAACAAGAGAACAGAGAACAACAAGACAACAACAAGACAACAACAAGATAATAACAAGACAACAAAAAAATACCAGCAACACAGCAACATAACGATACAAGATTCCAAGAAAAGAATAACAACAAGGTGACCAGAGAACATTTAAATAACCAATACAACTGAAGACAAAAAGTCGCTGCAATAAAATATCTCATGCTCCTGCGAGACTATTTATCTGTTTTGTTCTCGAGTAGAAACATAGTACCATAAAAGTACCATTTATTGCCAAAGTACTGTCCCTAAGTACAAGTAAACATGTTAATGGGATTCTGCCTAAAATCAAAAGTAGTAGTAGCAGCTGCTCAAAAGAGAGAGAGGAAGTGTTCACATCGCACGCGGTGTTTTGTTTCGTTCCATAAGGAGACGGAGCAGCACAGCGGAGCTCTGATCACGGGCGCCTGCGATGGTGCCGACGGGACGTGATCTGCGCTCCGCTGTGCGCACATCGCTGCTGCGCCGAGGACACGGTCTCTCATGAATATATCTTCCCCAGACGATCTGCTTCTCCGTGCCCATTCACGCTTCAGTGTAAAAATGCACCTGATAAAAAGGCTCCGCGGGGCCTGAAGTCCTGAAGGCACGTCCTGAAGAAGGCCCTAGCATCACCTGGAGACGTCTCCTGATGAAGGCTGTACACTGCTCCACACTGAATCCATCAAGGTATTATAGTGTATATAGTAGAGTAACTTATAGTATAGTAAGGCATTAAATAGTATATAAAGTATTTGTAATAATTTCAGGTGGGGGCTCATTTTGCTGTAGTATCAAACAAACTGTTTATCGCGGCTGAAGCAGAACCAGCAGAGTTGGAGACATGGATTCAAGATTCAAGAGGTTTATTTGTCACATACATATACTGTACATACTTCCATACATATATGCAGTGAAATATCAAAGCACAGAAAAGACAAAAATAATAAATAGTGATCATTGGTAGAAATAGAACTTGCTTTGAATAAAATAAGGTTTTAAATTTGATTTTTTTTTTTTTTTTTATCAAAATTATTTGAAATAATGGAATTATCCAAACTTTGTTTTGTTTTGTTTTGAATCCTGGTTGACGTAGAGGTTCTATTCCCTGTCTCGATATGAAAGAGTTTTTTATAAATATGTGTGTATATATATATAAATATATATGTGTATATCTATATGTATATGTGTGTAGAAATGTATGTATATGTATGTGTATACATATATGTATGTGTGTGTATATATATATATATATACTGTATGTGTATGTATACTGTATGTGTATGTATATAGAGTATATGTGTATATGTGTATATATATGTAAATATATATATAAGTGTGTGTATATATGTATATATATATATATATATATATATATATATATATATATATATATATATATACGTATATACACGTATATGTCTGTATGTGTATATATATATGTTTATGTGTGCATATATGTATGTGTGTATATATATATGTATATATATATGTATATGTGTGTAAATACGTTTTTGCCTTTTTTCTTGTATATAATCTTCAAACAGAAGCTCATCTGTTCATTTTCTAGTTTTCTGTCTTAAACCATCTCTTTTTTTCACATCCCTGCGCATCCTCCTCTTATTCTTCTCCTCTTCCTCCCTCACCACACACACACACACACACACACACACAGTTTGGATAAGTGGACGACGGGAGTGAGGGTTGGAGGGCGTGTGGAGAAGGACGACAGGATTGAAAGGTCTCAGGAGATGGAGGAGAAGATGATGGTGTAAGAATCAGGATGAAAGGAGGAGAGAAGGGATGGTGATGGTGTGAGGATAATGAAGAGGTGGAGTGTGTGTGTGTGTGTGTGCAGATGGGGAGGAAGGAGAGAGGGATGGCAAGAGAGAGTTACTTTCTTCTGGCCTTCAGGAGAACTTTCACTTTACTATTAACACAATTTGATGACTTATTTTTACCAGAGCACTAGAGGATACACGTCTGCATATATATTTTGTTTATTTATTTCATATTTGAGTTTTTTATTTTATTATTTATTTCTATTTTATTTATGTTAACCATTACTATTACTGAACCTATAATTCACTGATTCCTGGTAGATGTCCTGTTCCAATAACTGAGTTTGGTTGAGGGGTTGTTGGGGGGTTGTTGGGGGGTTGTTGGGTTGTTGAGGGGTTGTTGGGGGGTTGTTGAGGGGTTGTTGGGGGGTTGTTGAGGGGTTGTTGGGGGGTTGTTGGGTTGTTGAGGGGTTGTTGGGTTGTTGAGGGGTTGTTGGGGGGTTGTTGAGGGGTTGTTGGGGGGTTGTTGGGTTGTTGAGGGGTTGTTGGGGGGTTGTTGAGGGGTTGTTGGGGGGTTGTTGAGGGGTTGTTGGGGGGTTGTTGGGTTGTTGGGGGGTTGTTGGGGGGTTGAGGGGTTGTTGGGGGGTTGTTGAGGGGTTGTTGAGGGGTTGGGGGGTTGTTGAGGGGTTGTTGGGGGGTTGTTGAGGGGTTGTTGGGGGGTTGGGGGGTTGTTGAGGGGTTGTTGGGTTGTTGGGGGGTTGTTGGGTTGTTGGGGGGTTGAGGGGTTGTTGGGGGGTTGTTGAGGGGTTGTTGGGGGGTTGGGGGGTTGTTGAGGGGTTGTTGGGGGGTTGTTGGGTTGTTGGGGGGTTGTTGAGGGGTTGTTGGGGGGTTGTTGAGGGGTTGTTGGGGGGTTGTTGGGGGGTTGGGGGGTTGTTGAGGGGTTGGGGGGTTGTTGGGGGGTTGTTGGGGGGTTGAGGGGTTGTTGGGGGGTTGTTGAGGGGTTGTTGGGTTGTGATTGAGTTACTGCAGATGAGGAGGAGTGACCCCCCCCCCTCCCCCCAGGCTCTGACAGCCACACTCGTCCTCCATGTTGTTATTTGTTTTTATTTATTTTTATTTATGTTTTCCCTGAAGTCATGAATATTCAGCACATCCAAGTATTTCTGCCTCATGAATATTCTGCCCAAAGTCTGAGCATCTCCCAGGGAGTCGATCGCCACCAGGTTCCTCCCCAGGCAATGGCAACCAGCACAGCATGGTAAACACAAGATCATTATTATCATTATCATTATTATTATCATCATTGTTATTATTATTATTATTATTAGCATTTTCAGTATCGTTATTATTGTTGTTGTCATTATTCTTCTTCTTCTTCTTCTTATTATTATTATTATTATTATTATTATTATTATTGTTGTTATTCTTCTTATTTTTATTATTTTTGCTGTTATTATTATTTGCATTATCAGTATCGTTATTATTGTTGTTGTTGTTATTCTTCTGCTTCTTCTTATTATTATTAGGGGTCCATCCCGCAGGGCTGGATGCCCTATTGTAATTGTTCTGATTATTATTATTATCCTCTGAAATTTTCTGGCTAAAATTGTCTGAACAGAACAACCGCAGGAGCTACCAACATGGTTGAGGTGTCCTTAGAACCGCTTCAGAACCAGATTCATCCAAATCATCCCATTTATGGAGCAGAACTGAGTGAAAAACCGATGTAATCTGAGCCACAGTCGCCGGACGCCAACGTTCCAACATAAATGGAACGAGATAAGATTTAGAGTATGATGCTTTATGATGTCATCATACTGTACAGATTATGATGCAGGATGTCCATTGGCACGGTGTACGGTGTACGGTGTAGACTCCATCGCTCTGTCGTGGTTAGAAATGACAAACTAGGTGTGTATGTGTTTATGTGCCTTCTTACCTGATGGATGTCTGCGGATGTGTTTGATTGATATTTTATCTCTTTTGTCAGCAGAACTTTGCCAGATTCGTAAAAAAAAACAAGAAAAATCATCTACGTCTATATTGAGTCATCCAATTGTAGATGAACAGAAAAAATACAATGTAGTAATTATAACTAACGTTTATGTATTATGTTTATGAAATAACATGTATATATTATTATTGTGATGTAAAGTAATAATGTTTATTTTTGTTATTGTTCCATTGAATACAAAAAATTGTTTCACTGAATACAATTCCGCATTCAGTGAAACAATTTTTTGTATTCAATCGAACTTAATACTGAAATTATTTCAGATGAAAAAGACAAAGATTTGAAGACCAGAACAACGTGCTGCACAGGAATACAAAGAGGACATAACATGTGAACTTCAGCAACTTCAGTTGAAATGTTACTGCATTACCGAAAAACAAGTTATTGTAGACAAAACAAATAACATAAGTCATGTTATTATAAATACACATTTGAAAAATTGTAACTGATACTACATTGCACAGAATCTGGAGAACTGTAATAAGTATCTGTCACGAGTGAGCGGGACCCGGGGTACTGCTGCCTGCAGCTATATTTAGTGTTCAGGACGCAGGGCTGGATCCCCTATTGTTATTTTTTGGAGAAAATTTTGAAATGGAAAACTATTTGAAACAGAAGTGTCAATACATGATGATTGATGCACACGAGACCCAACATCACCTACGTCTCTGAGACCGCACATGTACTTACACACAAAAAGGTAAGTTATAGCAATGACAAGACTTGACTTGCAGCAAGAAATATAGGAACCGTCATCTATAAATAGTATCCTACGGCTACATTTAGCACATTTAAATGAAAGACAAGGTTAAGTATTGACAAATTTTTCCATCATAATTCTAATGCCAAATTATCGTTAAAAGTTCCATTAATGTTGTCTGCATTACAATATAGACAATTCATCTATTCAACTGAATTCCAAGTTGCATACACAAAATTCCATGAATGTAATTACGTTACGTTTATATGTCCAAGTCACTCTGAAGTCACAATGTTCTAAAATAAACTATGGATGTAATTATCCGACGTAAGTCCACAATATTTGGTGTTTGTACGTCTACTCAATTGTGATGCATTTCAAATAACACACATAACTAATATGTGCCTAACACGAATAAGCTGGACCCTGTGTATTGCTTCTTGGAGCTATAGTTATTATTATTATTATTATTATTATTATTAATAATAATATCTTGGAGATCTGTTTCCCAGTGCAATGACCAAAATCTCGGAGAGAGATTTGGGTCTGAGTGGGAGGAGACTCCAACCAATACTTATTTTCTATTGTCTCAAAATGTGAGGAACTGGGGGAAAACATGTCTGACAGGAAACACCTTCATCCCAAGGGTTCGGGTTTCACGGCTTCCTACGCCGCCTGGACACGTAGGCCTCCTCGCGCTGATTCCAGTGGGAATCAAAACCCTTGACCCTGTAAACATTAATGTCAGGTGTCATGGACCTGAACCCTAAACATTGTTAAAGTTTGTGCTCTGATCTAACATGTGAGCCACGCAGCGGATAGAACCAACCAATCCCTGGTCACACTGTTGGTCAGACGCTATAAATTAGCTGAAACTGGAGCAGCTCCTAACGGGGCTTCCCACTAATCCACCGCTGATTGATTCGATTTCTCCCAGAGTTCAGTTCAGACAGTTGTAAGTCGCTCCTCAGGCGCTTCAAGGTGGAAGGAGCAGAGTACTTAAAGCCTTTTTACCCAAATCAGATCCAGATCACACCGGGTCCTTTCATCAGAAAGCTGGAAAAACGCCTGGAAGTACAGTTCCTCATCAACCAGCGCTTGAAGTGGGCTGGTACTCACCGTTACGCAGTACCGGTACTTCTACGTTTTACTCTTTGTTCGTATCAGGACTTTTTCTTGTGTACCAGTATTTCTCATATGCCACTGGTCGCTGTTCTGCCCTTTCCACTGAACAAATCAGGTGGAAAATTGTAAAGTATGTCATATTTTATTGAGTCAGAGCCCACTGCGAGCTCAGGCTCGGGGTTGCCATCACATCATTGACCAAAAATGGACACGGACGGGAAATTTCTTTAGATGGTGGGCGTCCTCCGTTGTGCTTTCTATTTCGCAACTTTTTGGTGGAAACTGATTTCCCTCATTATCTGTTCCAGTCGTTCTGTTCCGTCGTTGGTGAAGGGTGCTGCTTGCGCTCTGGTTCAGGTGGATTAGAAGAGATTCCCAGTTTGTATCAGGTCGATGCAGCAGGAAGTGATGCTGCGTTCAATGGGAACTCTTAAATCTGTCATTGGTTGGTGGTCCCTGTGTTGGTCCCCGTGTTAACATCAAAACTACAGAGGAGTTCAAAACAACAATGTACATGTTTTTCCACTACCAGCGATGGCCGCCACCATGTAGCCATGACATCAGGTCTGTTATCTGGGTCAAGTCAGGCGCGAGCGATCGGCTCTGAAATTCCAACATAAATGGCTGTTTGTTTACACTTTTCCAAGTACAAGTTGGATTTTTCCCACTTTTCCCACTGGAGTTCCCACTTCATTGGAACGCAGCATTAGCTGTTCTGCACACATGCGAAAGGACTTGCTTATAAAGCTGATTTATGATCCCACCCCCCAACATGTGACCAAGGGGAGTATGGGCACTTATTTTGTTTACACTTCAAGCACTGCATACAACAGTTTGGATCAGACAAGAGCTATTCCATGAGTACTGATATACAGTAGAGCGACACTGGGACGTTTTACTCTGTGTATTTCAGCACTCAAGCAACCGTGGATGAAGTTAACAAATAGTCACGGTCTACGGCTTCCAGGGCCAGGAAGAAGTTCTTCCCTTGGACTCAATGTCCAAGCCCCAAACTCAATGGCGGGATACCGGGACACAGGGATGGCGGTCAGCCCTGGTGTTGCATGGACAGCTCGATGGTTAACATAGATCCGGACCAGAACTACTCCGAAAGTCATTCCAGAGAGAGACTGGTATCCAACATGGAAGCTCAAGCGCAACTTGGCATGGGTCGTAGTCTCAAATTCACGCTTTCTCCTCCTGCCCTCAACCTCGCAATCACTCCGACACGGCCATCTTTCAAAGCTCCTACCGCTTCCGGAACTACGTCAACCCTGCGTCACCGTCCGACCTGACAGCCACTTGGGTCAGCCAGGGGGGAGACACCAGGTTTTTACTATAGGTCTTTAGCAGCTCGCTTGCCTGGACTCAGTTAACTATTGCTATTGTATACCTGTAACCATGGCATAGTTGGGCGTTAATGCTTTGTGGTTAGACTTGACTTCATACGGACACTAGCAGGAGCGAGGTGGCTTGGTCAGTTAAGGTGTTTTATATGTTTTCTTGAGACCATGGACGGAGGTTTCAGACGACCTGGTCGAACTCTCACTCTAAGGCTTTGGTGCTATGTACCAATTGAGCTACACAGGGAATGGAACCCTCATCCTCATCCTGGCCACTTCATAGGTCAACGCGGCCAAAGCTGTGTTCACCAACATTGGATTCTAACAAAATGACTTGATTTCCATGGTTACTGCGAGCAAAATGTACCAATGGTGGCGATGAAAATATTCCAATGAACTGAATTTGGTGTAAAATGTTGTGGTCTTAGCGCTGCTCCCATTGAGCCGAACAAATGTAACGGCCGATATTTATCGTTTGGACGGTCTGAACCCCTGGACCTCGTGTTGGTTGACGGTTCAAATCCCTCCTCACCCGTCGGCGTGGTGTCCCTACGGCGCCGCCAGGCCACACACAGAGAGGACGAGCTCTGGACGGACTCCTTGTGCCTCCGTCGCTACGTCGCCTCGGGAGCAGAAACATGAAGTCACCGGAAAAGTGAAAATAAATGTATTCCATCCCTCCTTCCCCGTGTACAGCGTCACACACACACACACACACACACTGAGTGGGGGGGGGTGTCGTTGAATGTGAATGTTTGCGAGTGACTCCTGCTTCACTAATTATCCTCCTTAGCACTAATCAGTCTGCTGTAGGTGGCAATCAGTGTAATTACACAGAGGAAAAGGCTCGGCTGTGTGTGTGTGTGTGTGTGTGTGTGTGTGTGTGACTCGAGATGAGACTGGATGACGGTGTTTCCTAAACGCTGCCTCCTTCACTACGGAGGCGACTAATGAGGAACGTGGCCATTTTATAAAAAGTGTCCCAAATATCACCGGAAAGAAATTCTACACAGTGGGGGAAGAAGTACTCTAAGCTTTGACTGTGGTAAAAATACAAATATCTAGATATTTGTTTTGATGTAGAGCGGACAAAAGTCCAAAATGACAACTAAAAGTACTTAAAATGTATGAAGTGCACTACAGTCGACCCAAAATACACCTTCACATGTTATGAATAGAAACATTTTCAACAAAGTGCAAGTATCCCAGCATGCAAAGCGGTTTTACGGTGATAATATTTTTGTTTTTCTCTCTGACATGTTCCCCGTGTAGTCAGATGCATAACTACACGTACTGTGCTGTAGGGGTAGTGGGTGAGTAAGTAATTAATGCTGAGTGGGCAGATGCAACATTCTCCATCATCCTCCACCGCTCGGGGCTTTGAGTCCTAAATTAAGTTTCAAATTGTGAGACTAAAAAGTACCCTAGACGTGAGGTGGAGCCTTCATGCCTGTTACTGTTATTTATAAGATGAAACGGAAAAAATATGCCACCACATTAAACCACCACTAATAATCACTAATATTGTGCAGCTCCCCCTCGTGTCGCCAAAACAGCTGTGACATGGAGGCAGTGACTCCACCAGACTCTGAAGGTGTCCTGTGGTATCTGGCACCAAGACGTTAGCAGCAGATCCTTTAAGTCCTGCAAGTTGGAGGTGGGGCCCCCATGGGTCAGGCTTGTTGTTCCAGAACATCCCACAGATGTGCCGTCGGATTGAGATCTGTGGAATATGGAGGCCAAGTCAACACCTTGAACTCCTTGTCACGTTCCTCAAACCTTTCCTAAACATTTTTTGCAGTGTGGCAGGACGCACTATCCTGAAAAAGGCCACTGCCATCAGGGAACACCGTTGCCATGAAGGGGTGTACTTGGTCTGCAACAATGTTTAGGTAGGTGGTACGTCTCAAAGTAACATTCATATGAACTCCAGGACCAGAGGTTTCCCAGCAGAACATTGTACAGAGCATCACACTGCCTCTGCCAACTTTCCTTCTTCCCATAGAGCATCCTGGTGCCATCTCTTCCCCAGGTAAACCACGCATACACAACTGACCATCCACATCATGTAGAAGAAAAGGTGATCCATCAGACCTCCACCTTCTTCCATCACTCCATGGTCCAGTTGTGCCGCTCACGTGTCCATTGTAGGTGCTTTCAGGGGTGGACAGGGGTCAGCATGGACACTGTGAGCTCCCATACGCAGCAAGCTGCCATGCACTGTGTGTTCTACACCTTTCTATCATAGCAACATTCACTGTTTCACCACTTTGTGTTACAGTAGTTCTTCTGTGGCATCGAACCAGACGGGCTACACTTGGCTCCCCACGTGCATCAATGAGCCTTGGGCCCCGTGACCCTGTCGCCGGTTCAGCGGTCGTCCTTCCTTGGACACTTTTGGTAGTAACCACTGCAGAGCGGGAACAGCCACAAGACCTGTGCTTGTGGAGATGCTCTGACCCAGTCGTCCAGCATCACAATGTGCTCCTTGTCAAAGTGGCTCAGATCCTTACCACGTCCATTTTCCTGCTTCCAACACATCAACTTTGAGAGAGCAAGAGAGAGAGAGAGAGATGCCTCAGGAGCATCTGCTCTTTTTGTTAGAAACCAAGAAGCAAGTAAACACTTCACCAGTGACCATCTGTCAGCGAGATAGGGGGGAGGGGTGGATAGAGAGAAGAGTGAGTAGAGGAGGAGAGTCAGAGGAGAGAGGGAATCAGAAGAGATATAAATAGATGGGTAGATAGAGGTAAAAGATGGAGATGAGAAGAGTGATAGAATGAGAGAGAGAGAGAGAGAGAGAGGAACGAGGTGTTGAAACAAGAGATGCAGCGTGAAGATTTGGAAAGAAGACAGACACATAACACCATGATTCTGTCCGTCCGTCCGGCGGGCGGGCAGCAGGCGGTGCTGCTTGCTGGGGCGGGGCAGGGGGAGGAGCTTCAGCGGAACCCAGGGGGGAGGAGGGGAGGAGCCTGGATCCAGGGTTTTGTTCTTTTCCTGTTCTGTCTCTTCCAGAACCTCATTAAAGGAGATTGGATCTGGATCTGACTGGAAGTGTTAGAGTGTGTCTGCAACTGATTAGAGAAAGGGGGGAGGGAGGGTGAAAGAAGGATGCAGGGAGAGAAATAAGGGAGGTGGGAGGGGAGGACAGATGGAAGAAACGAAAGAGTGAACAAATATGGGAGTGAAGGAAGGAGGAAGGGATGGAGGGGACAGTGGAGGGAAAGGAGGAGAGGGAGGGATGACAGAAGACAAGAAACAGAGAAGGGAAGAGGAGAGTGGAGAGAGGGAAGGGGGGAAGGATAGAAAGAAAGGATGGCTGAGACAAACCTAAACGAAAGAGAAACTGACAATAAGAAAAAATGAGACGAGATAAACCTTTATTAGTTCCACATCGAGGACATTTACACAATGAAATGGAAGAGGAGGTGAAGAGGGGGGGCGGTCTCCCTCGCCCCGGCCCCTCCCTCTCTCTCTCCTGCAGGGTGTTTTGTCTCTATTTTAGTTTATCCATCTCACTTTGGAATGAAACCCAGAAGCACCTGACGGCTTCACCTCCACACTGGCTGCTTGTTTATCTGTCTGAGGATGGAGGGAGGGAGGGAGGAGGGGGGAGGGATGGAGCGAAAGAGAGAGAGAGAGACCATGTATCCTCTGATGGAAGTCTGGATCCCTCCCTTTGCTCCGTCTAGCCGGTGTTTTCTCGTCCTTCGCCCACGCGGTCCTTCCTCCCGTCGGCTGTGGTGTCTCTGCTGCGCCCACTGGCGGTGGGGGAGGTGGGTGAGGGTGCGATGGGTGGAGGAGGTGGGAGAGTGGAGGGGCTCCATCACTGGTTCTCCCCAAAGATGGCACCCCGAGTACCGACGGGCCCAACGCTCCTCCAACCCCATCGTTTACCTCCCACGCCCGGCTCTCCATCCATCCATCGTAAAGTCGATTGCTTTTGCCTGAGGCTGGGGGGTGGTGTTGGGAGGGTGGGGTGGTGCAGGAGGTGGGGGTGTGAGGGCTGCCTTGCAGTCAAATACTGAAATGGTAAAAAATACAAATAAAATTCGGATTTTTCTTTTCTTAACGAGGATTACGAGCCCATGGCTGCAAGGCTCGATGTGTGTGTGAACACGGATGGATGCTCTGGTGGAGGTTTGAGGTGGAGCTTGAGCTTCATCGATGGAGTGAGTTAGGCTCTGGGGTCCTTAGGGCAAATCAACCCCCCTGAAGGAGAAGGGGGGAGTGGAGGAGCAGGAGGAAGTGGAGAAGGAAGAAAAGGAGGAGGAGGGTGGTGGAGGAGCAGGATGGAAGAGGTAGAAGAGGTGAAGGAAGATGAAGAAGAGGAGGTGGCGGGGAGGAAGAGGAGGACCAGTAGAAGGAGGAAGAGGATGGAAGAGGAGGGGGAGGAAGAGTGGGATTAGTAGGGGAGGAGGAGGATAGAAGTGGAAGAAAATAGAAGGAAGATAAAGGGGAGGAGAGAGAGGAGGAGGATAGAGGAAGAGTGAGAGGAGGAGGAGGGAGGAGGAGGAAGAACAAGAGGATGGAGGTGGTGGAAGAGGAGGAGGAGGAGGGTGGAGAGATGAGGAAGGGTGTAAGAGACGGGGGAGGAGGAGGAGGAGGGAGGAGGAGAAGGAGGGGGAAGAAGAAGAGAACGAGGGTGGTGGAAGAGGAGGAGGAGGATGTGTTGATGAGGTGGAGATGAGTCGGAATGGAAGGTTTCTCCTCCTCCTCCTCTGGTTTCCATTGTTCTGGTTCTTTGTTCTGCACAGCAGGTTTTGTTACTTTATCCCAGTCTCAAAGACCTTCCAGGCCTTGAACTAAGCCTGGACTCATGGGATCATCAAGGACGTACAGTACTCCCTGATAACCCTGAAAGGTGAAACAACATGAAGGCTCAATGTTTTCCTCCCATTCTAAAGATGTCGGAGTGAGACTCCTTGCCGTTGAGCAAGGCATCTGTCCCCAGTTGCTGTGGCTCTGGTTGTGGTTGTGGTTGTGGTTGTGGTTGTGGTTGTGGTTGTGGCTCTGGCTCTGGCTCTGGTTGTGGCTCTGGCCATGGTTGTGGCTCTGGTTGTGGTTGTGGCTCTGGTTGTGGTTGTGGCTCTGGCTCTGGTTGTGGCTCTGGTTGTGGTTGTGGCTCTGGTTGTGGTTGTGGTTGTGGTTGTGGCTCTGGTTGTGGTTGTGGCTCTGGTTGTGGTTGTGGTTGTGGTTGTGGCTCTGGCTCTGGTTGTGGCTCTGGTTGTGGTTGTGGCTGTGGTTGTGGTTGTGGTTGTGGCTCTGGTTGTGGTTGTGGCTCTGGCCCTGGTTGTGGTTGTGGTTGTGGTTGTGGTTGTGGCTCTGGCTCTGGTTGTGGCTCTGGTTGTGGTTGTGGTTGTGGTTGTGGCTCTGGTTGTGGTTGTGGCTCTGGTTGTGGTTGTGGTTGTGGTTGTGGCTCTGGCTCTGGTTGTGGCTCTGGTTGTGGTTGTGGCTGTGGTTGTGGTTGTGGTTGTGGCTCTGGTTGTGGTTGTGGCTCTGGCTCTGGTTGTGGTTGTGGTTGTGGTTGTGGCTCTGGCTCTGGTTGTGGCTCTGGTTGTGGCTGTGGTTGTGGTTGTGGTTGTGGTTGTGGCTCTGGCTCTGGTTGTGGCTCTGGTTGTGGTTGTGGCTGTGGTTGTGGTTGTGGCTCTGGTTGTGGTTGTGGCTCTGGTTGTGGTTGTGGTTGTGGTTGTGGGTCTGGTTGTGGTTGTGGCTCTGGTTGTGGTTGTGGTTGTGGCTCTGGTTCCTCCCGGACAGCTGGGATGTTAACTCGCAGGGGACTCGTTTCAATAACACTAAAGTTCTTCTTCTTCTTCTGTAGCAGAGACTGAAAGAGCGCCCCCTGTTGAACAAGTGGGAGTGCCGCACTGGGGCTGGTAACCGGTAGAAACCGGGCGGGTGGTTCGAGATCCGTGATTGAAACATGAGGTTTGGTTTGGTTTTGCTGGTGCGCCGAAGCAAAGTGAGAGGAGGATAAATTCTTAGCTTTATTGTATATTGGCAAAACGTTATTTTTCATTGTGTATTTTTATCTTGCATTGTTCATTTTTTTAATCGTTTTTTTTCCATTTTCTTTCGTTTCATTCTTATTGTTATTGCATCCGTGTCTGTCGGTTTAGGTTTAGGGAAGGGGATGGAGGGAGGGAGGGTGAGGCGGAGGGAGGGATGGAGGGATGAGCGAGAGATGGAGGGAGGGAGGGTGAGGCGGAGGGAGGGAGGGAGGGATAGAGGGAAGGCCAGCCAGAGCTCTGGGAGAGACAGAAGAAGCCGGTGAGGTAGAGGTTTTTGTTCAGAGGGCTGGATCCCTCGGCGGCGTGGGATCGTGAGAACGTCGGCGGGGCTGGGGCTGATTGATCCGCCGCCACGCAGGGGTTTAGCCCAGCGCTAATTAGCGGCGGGCCCTGACAGGACGGCCAGGCCCCGCGGTCACGCTCCTCTCTTATTTAATTAGAAAGGCATCACAAAACGTCAGCGTGGAAAGTTTTAGGGGTTGTGACGAGTCTGTGGGAGATTCTCTCTTTTTATTTTGTTCTGGTTCAGTGTTATTAGAGTTTGATTAAAGTGGCGATCCATCACATGGTCCGTATTGGTGGAAGTCCCAGAATTCAATTTGTTTAGCCCTAAAGATGCCTTTTGGGGTAAAGGATTGATTTTGATCTTTCCTTGTTCACCGCCACCAACAATGGAAACGGCATAGAGGAGCACACGAAGGACGCAAATACATTGAATGGATGTTTCTTTAGGAAGTGCCAGATAAATAAAGTATTCAATTTGAGATATCTCAACAAAGTAATCATATGGATTACCACTTTAAAATACAGTATTTATAAACAAAAAAAATAAAAAGCTGTGTAAACTCTTTTAAAAACGATTTATTTAACTTTTGGGTTGGATTCCATATTGCACTAAAAGATTCCAGAACCTTCCAGGACTTTTCCAGTCATCTCCAGTGCTGCTGCTCATCTGTCGTTCCTCTCCTCTTCGTCTTTCTTCCAGAAATGGCTGCCGCGACCTCTGACCTTTTCCAGATTGTTCCCGGCGTGATGAGACGGTAAGTAAACACCACGGGAAGCGAGTGAGGGCTCCATCAAGCTGTGTGTGTGTGTGTGTGTGTGTGTCTGTGTGTGTGTGTGTGTTTCTGTGCACGTGCCTGTTTAACGCAGCCACACGTGCAGGAAAAGCAAAATCTCATTTAACCGTCGACATGAAATATTCATCTCATGCAGATTTGGATCCAGCGTCTCGTTCAATCAGAGAAAAACCAAAACAAACACAAATCAAAACACAAAAAGGATTCGGATTCAGGCCCCCCCCCCCCCCCCCGGGACAAAACGCTTTGAATTTCATTTCCTGCTGATTTCTCAGTTTCAACCAGCGTCTGGAGCCGATTGTTCCCGTTTGGTTTGCTTCTAAATACTTTTCTTTTCCGTGACCACACTGCTTTGTTTAAGAGATAAACTTTATTTATCCTGAAAGTAATGAAATGACTGTGCCAACAGTGTCTCAATAAAAATATAGTAACAATATGCTAATATAGTGTCAATAAAGTGCATAAAATGGAAAAATGTGCCCCAAAAAACAAAACAAAACAAAAAAAATATATATATATATAGCCACAAAATAAAACAGTAGACGGTGTGTTCTAAAGACAGCTAATGCTAAATATGCAGGGTGGAGCTGAACACAGTACCCAGAATTGTTATTTCACTTCAATGAAGTAAGGTTTGCAGGATTTACATTTAGTTTCATGTGTGAGTTCTGTCACATTAAAGGGACAGTGTGAATGTCATTTAACTTCTGTCTTTATTGATGGGACATTGATTAAAGTTTATTATTGTAATTTGTATTTAGAATTTATGCAAGAGAAGTGAATGGTTGTTAAAATATAGTTCTGGCCTTATTTGCTGAAACAGGCCAGGTTGTCTGACCAGGAAGAGAGTGAAGGAACTGATGTTGAGTTATTCCAACTGATGAGCACGGTGAAGAAGGATTAGCAACAATCATCGTATTCCTGCCAGTGAGGCCGGATGAACTGCAGCGACTCACTCCACCAGCTCACATCCCCCAGTTCACATACACACACTTTGCCAGCAGGTCCTTTCACTAATGACTTTGACTCAGCCCACATGACTTAATGAACAAATAGACGCATACTTGGACTTTCCCTCTGTTGGGAACACAAAAGTGAAGATCAACAACTGAAGATATAGGGTCAGATTTGTACCTGTTTTACAGTGCTGTGCTTTTGGTGTTTTGTGCAGGTTTAAATTATGGTTGGTTGGTTGATCTGTTAAGGTGGTATTGGTGATTTATATGTGATGAAGGTAAATAACTTTATAAAGAAAATTAATACATCCCGATATTTATCCTGTAAAGAAAGTAGATCCAACTTACGAAGTAAACAAAGTGCACTTCATTGTAGAATATAAATCCTGTGGTTTGAGAACAACCATGAACTCAGGCTTTTGTTCTTCCTCCTCCTTGTGTGAGGTGAAGTTCAAACGGCCATACTTTATGTTTATTTAGTTTTGGTTTATTTTGTTCTAATCTAAGATCTTTTCCTTACAATGTATCCTGAGTCTTCCTTGAATGTTGTCATCAGTGTAAAACCTCCTCCTTACTCAATCCAGAATCTTCTGAACAATCTAGTCCACACTTATATCTAACGATCAAACTTTCTAAAACACATACAGTGATGAGATGTTACATCATTTGTTACATCATTTTAGCAGGACTTTGGGGCATGTCTGTCTGTCTGTCTGTCTGTCTGTCTGTCTGTCTGTCTGTCTGTCTGTGTGTGTGTGTGTGTGTGTGTGTGTGTGTGTGTGTGTGTGTGTGTGTGTGTGTGTGTGTGTGTGTGTGTGTGTGTGTGTGTGTCCGTGCACCTGCCTGTTTAACCCTGGACCCTCTGTACCCTGGGGAGCGGGAAGGGAGAACATACGAGTAAACCGCTGCACAGCAACCCGTGAAACTTGAAAATGGAGGTCAGTCTAGTCTCCTTCCCTTCCTTTCTTCCTTCCATTTCCTTTCCTTTCCTCCCTTGCTTCCCTTCCTTTCCCCTCTCCAGTTGTCATGAAGTTGTTGGAAGTTTCTGTTTCCCAGTTTCCTGTTTCCACGCCTCGACCGCCCCTCGTGATGCCAGCTGTGATCGGAGGTAGATTGGCAGGATCCATCTGACTTCCTGCCAGCGCCACTGACTTCCTGTCTGCGCAGGAAGTGCTGGTTATCTGCACGGTGGCAGCAGGTGAAGCTACATCTGCTTGTGTCCCTGAAGGGATTAAAACTCATATCGGACTCATCACTTAATGTGAGAGAAAATGCACACGATCAATTATTTTAATGATGTTTTATATGTTTTATATAGGCCTTTTGTATGTTACGTATCTTTTAAAACGCTTTGTCTCTGGGTTTAAATGAGTCTCTCAGAGTTTATGTAAAGAGACTGTTCTTTCTCAACAATGTCAATTGTAGTATTGAAAAACCAGGCCACATTCCATCTTCCCTCAACATTGTGTGGCGATAAGGATAACCCCACGGTGGCTTAAAAGAGCATTGTGTGTTGGTTTTCTGCCAGAGTAGGATTGTATCTGTGAGCGGAGTTTGACTGTTGAATCACTTGTTTGAGGGAAACAGCCAGGGAGATGATTGAGGAACACAGTGTTGTAAATGACACCTGACCAATGGCACAACCTCTCATGGGTATAAAACCCTCCTCGCACTGATCAGATCACTGCTTTGAAGCAGCTCAGAATCTTTCTCTTTTTTCTGCAGAATAAATATCTTGAATATTCTCAGTTTGTTTTCCTGTAGCGGGCAGATTAACCTCGCCGACCACTTAACACTTAAACAGAAAGAAACGATAAAAGTAATGACCAAAGTAATCATTTTACGTCCTATTACATTTAATTTGGAATTAGAGGGTAGAGTAGAGGTAGAGTAGTGTAGACTGTTACTTGGGGAAACCTTCCAGCAAATTTTACTGAAATGTTTTGCTTTTTTATCCCACCAGTCCATCCTTTTCATATTCAGAATATACAGATTATACTGATATTTAAGGTTTAATTCCTATTTATTTAAGGTTTAATTCCTATTTATTTAAGGTTTTATTCTTATTCAAGGTTTTATTCCTATTTGTTTCAGGTTTAATTCCTATTTATTTAAAGTTTCATTCCTATTTATTTAATATTTTATTCCTATTTATTCAAGGTTTCAGTCCTATTTATTTAATGTTTTATTCCTATTTATTCAAGGTTTCATTCCTATTTATTTAAGGTTTTATTCCTATTTATTTAAGGTTGTGATGGGGAGGCATCTATTTCACCCACATTTAGAAACAACAAAAGCTGAGCTTTGTGTTCTCAGGCAGATTTCTCAGTCCTACATCTTTGGAGCTGGACTGATGCCGCCGCCCGCTTCCCTCTGGAAAACAAACCAACACTGCTTAAAAAGGAATATAATAAACTGCCCACACAGTGTTTTTGTTTTTTTGTTGTTTTTGTTTGTTACATATCCAGTTCCCTGCCTCTGGATGGCTTGCTGATGGTCTGTTTGACCCTCATCTGGACTCCTCTTCCAGCCCCAAGGGCCTGGTCCGTGATGGGGCCTGGAGAGCAGCCCCATCCAGGCTGCTTCACACCTTGAAGTAAACCTGTGACCTCACTCTCTGCTGTTCATCTCATCTCTGTCATCTTGTATCTGGGGATGTGACATGAAAAAATACCATATTTAAATCCACCCCCACGTCGTGGGACAGAATTGATCAAGGTTGACCTTTGAACCCGGCTAAAACGTTCTGCCCGGCCAGCCTCAGGCGTCGACTGTCGCAGAACCCCAAGGTCGTTTATTAAAAATTAGCGTTTCTCTTCCTGAACATGGCACTCCCTGCTCTGAGCGAATGAGTTGTCGATTAAAGAAACAAGATGAGAACACCTTGTTTTGGCGGATGAGCGTCCGATTCAGGGTTGATCCCGGACGTACCTCACAGGAAACCCTCATCGTGTCGAGGTCGCTAAAGGTCAAAACCAGCGCTTAGACCGAGGGGAGAAAGGTTTTAAGGTTCTTTGCGTCTCGATAACACAACACCCAAGCCTCATGGACCTTTTTAATATTAACAAAACGTGAAGATTTAGACCCACGTGACCAAACTACCAACATGGCCAACGCTATTTACCTCAGAATCCTGATCTTGTTCTCAATGAGACCCACTGATGAACTATTTACCTAAATGTGACCCACTGCAGAAAAACCCCACGCACATTTCTAAAGTCGCCAGGAGCAGCCAAATAAGTTAAAATAACCTGTCTAAAAGGAAAACTAGATTTTTCCATATTCGTGTTCCTTTGTGGGGGTTTTTTTATCTCTCAACATATTTTCAAAACCGAGTTTGATTTATAAATAGTCGAAAAATGTTAAACCGTGGAGTTAAATATTCCTGTTAGATGACATAAGGAAACAGCCCACTTACCGAGACGCTGACCAGCGCTGAACAATGCAGACAATGGTTTTCTTTGAAGCGACCGTCCAAGTGAAGATCATTAATCCATATTCCATGTGATGTGAAGTCACAATTTGAAACACTTTTGATAGAGTTCAACCTTTAAATCTTACGTGTTTTATACACATACAAATTCATTGTTGTGTAGGGGGCATATACCAACTTATACCAACAAAGGAGAAAAGCTGACGTCACTTCCGTAATCAAGACGCGGATCCTTCGGTTTCACTTGTCTGTGAAATCTTTCGTCTCCTTGTTGTTATGGATAAGGAGAAGCGGGTGGAGGAAGCTCTAAATCATATCACGGACTTTAATTTGACCAGTGCGATAGATCCAAATCAGTGTAAGCAGC
>NC_137198.1:1948405-1955905 GCF_960531495.2 Zeus faber | reverse complement strand
CAGCCCCGCGGACAACCCCCGGCTGCAGGAGATCCCCGGGTACCTCACCCTGCGGCCACGGAAGACCCCCGAGCCCCCAGAGAAGCCAGAGGGCTGTGGAGCAAGAGTATTTGTTCCATTGCCTCTAGGACAGAGTTAGTCTGCAAGTGGAGTTCAAGTTCTCAACCTGCAATGCAACTCTTTATTCATTCTTTAATCATCAACAACTGCTGCAATAACTCTGTCCTGTGGACGGCCTGTAGAATGACAAGAGCACAGTTTTTGGTTATAAAGAACCACCACCAACCCTCTCTTTGGAGACCTTTTTATTATGTTTGGGTCTATAAACAACTGATCACTACTCCAAGAGGGGGAGAGTCACCACAGGTGAGAAAAATTAACATAGAACCAAACAACATTTACACAAAAATGTATGTATTGAAATACAGAGTTAATTAAGTCCAGGAAAACAAGAACAAGAACTACAACTGGTCACGTGGCCTCTTTCTGTTATAGTCATGACAGTAAATGAGGGAGAAAAGGAGAGGAATGCAACTAGGAGGTGGCTGGCTGGGTGTGTGTGTGTGTGTGTGTGTGTGTGTGTGTGTGTGTGTGTGTGTGTGTGTGTGTGTGTGTGTGTGTGTGTGTGTGTGTGTGTGTGTGTGTGTGTGTGCATGGGTTTATATCTCATTGTAACTATCACAAACTAAAAGCGGGATACTGGTTTGGCTTTTTCTCTATTGAATGGTATTAAATTCAAGGTTGGATGAGAATATGGATATAGGGTCATACCCTCAGTAAGCATTACATTCATAGAGACAATTTAACCTGATTTAAATATCAGTATTTGGGCACCTATGTACACATCAGCCAGTGCCGTAAACATTTCGATGCTAACAGCGAGCTCCACCAATTAGAGACACTGTCACTGTTACACTTAGGAATTTGGGTACTGTGTTTTTCTTAAAACAAGGTTGATATCATGGACATGTGGCTTCTACAGGAGCAACAATGAATTGTTATAAACATTGCATAATATTTACGCAATTATTTATAAATGTTTCAAGCACTAACGGCAGCCGTAACCCTAGAAACGACAAAAACTACATTTCTGCGCCATTTTGTTTTGAATCGTGATGCTATTGCCTCATGGGTTAAATAGTTATATATTATATATTATAAACCTACAAATGAAAAGAAGATATGGGTGAAAAACGAAATGCATGTGTTACGAGGGGTTAATTTGGTTGGGGACTATACCTGTGTTGTCAGAATTTATTTATGTAATTTGCAATACCCTTTTTGGCTGGGAGAGCCATAAAAGCCAAGTATTTCTAAATGTATTTCTTTGTGAGACATATAATATTTAATAAAATTTAATGCAACTTAATGCATTTTTTAAGTAAAGCATACATTTTTAACATATAACACATCTCTGAGTATTTAAAAAAGCACTATATATAATACATTTCTCTTTATTTTTCTTAATAATATTGTTGTTATACTGTAGCTAACCAATAATAAATGAAATACTTTTTACCATTAATGCGACTTGTGGTGCTGCCTGTTTTTGCTGGTGGCCTTGTCGTCTGCTTCATACGTAGTGAGGTTGAGCTTCATGCTGCGTTGGGGCTCCATCAGTTCAACATGAGCGTAGGCTGCTCTTCATGTTTCTCAGACGCCACAAAGACTGCTCACATGCGTATGTGGAGCCAAACACGCTCGGCACGGCAACACTCCCACGCTGCGTTGTGTGCTACGTGACGGAAGCTCCTTCCAAGTGTTAAGAATCAGCTGCTCTTCAGGTTCAAGTTCAAGAGATTATTTGTCACATACACATTGATGTTCTTTGCCATTTCTGTCCACTGGTGTTGAGCTGATTGCTCCGCCTGGAGGCAGGGAGTTTTCCTAATGTTTCTGTCTTACAGAGGGGATGGTGCACGGGCTGGTAAGCAGCCCAGCAGTGGAACACCGTTCCTCCTGCGCCCAACAGGATCATAATTATCCACAATTATTATAATAATCCTCAGTGACATATATAATTGTGGCCTGCCTGACGCATGTTGAAATGAACAATAAAACTCTGGCCATGTGGGCGCACCACGGCCAGGACGACTCCGCCTCCCTCCCTAAAGCCTCACCTGTGGCAGAGACTCCCACAGGTGGAGCCTGAGCAGAGACCCGGGAGGGGCAGGGCCCCGCGTAAAAGGCCCCCGGAGTCTTTCTGTGGTCCGCAGCCGGTGCTTGACTACGCCCCTTTGTCCGCCACATTTATATTTTGAATTTTATTCTCAAAATTGTAATTTCTCTTACCTGTTTTACTTTAAAATGACACAGAATTAATGTTTATTACTTGTTAATTGTGATGAAAAATTTTAGCTCAAAATTGTCTGCGAGCCATTTACTGTCATCGAAAGAGCCATAATTGGCTCACGAGCCATAGGTTCCTGACCCCTGCCCTAAATGATATGTTAGACCATCTTAAGTGGGGCCCCCTATTGACACTACCACCCCTCTAAAAGTTAATGTCCAGAGCCGTCCACAACTGTTGACATTATTTTGGTAACTCTTTTCATTGCTGAGATGTAGGGGTTCAAGGGTGAGCCCGGGTCGGGTTTCAAAGGTCAACATCTCAGTTTAGGGTCCACTGAAACGTTTCAAACAGCCCTGCCCCTCTCCGGAGGCAGGGCTGGATGTTTTTGAAGGATGGGTAGAAGGAGGACAATTATGAACAAATACAGCAAGTACTCCCTCCCTCCCTCCCCCTCTCTCTCCTTCTTCTCTGTGTTGTCCTGCAGATGGACTCTGAAATGACGGAGCAGCATCTCCGCCCGTCCTTTTCGGTCCACTGCCTCAGTGGCCGAATCGCTCTAATGGAGATGAAAGCCACTGAGTCACACCCCTGGCGGCCGGAATGTGCCCCCCCCCCCCAAAAAAAAAAAAACCCAACACAAAAAACAAAGGGAAAATGTTCCACTTTTCCACCTGGGCGTGGCATGGAGGAAGCAGGCCACACCAGGAGGTCACATGTTCTAATCTCCACAACCAGCAGTGCAGATGTGGTTCAGGGAGGCAGGGATGGACATCAGTGAATCCATCAGAGTCAGGAGATGTGAGCTGGACGTGTGACCAGAGGATGTGATCTGGAGATTTGATCAGAGGATGTGATCTGGACATGTGATCTGGCGATTTGATCTGGTCCACAGCCTCTTCCAGCAGAGGTTCCTGATGCAGAATGGACTTTCGATGTTGGGATAAAACCCAACATGTTCTGAGGCATCATGGGTTCAGAAGAGTGTAAACAGGGAGAAGAGGACCTGAAAACCTCCCTGCGCCTGGAAGCCGTCCTACAGAAGCCGCCCGACGCCTCCGGTGACTTGGACGACCTCACCTACTCTGGGGTCTCCTGCAGAAGGCTGGAGGGCTTTATTCCAATATCTGGACCAAAATATGAATAACATGATTTCATTCTCTACTTGGTCCATATGAGGAGATAAAACAAGGCCAGGCAGGTTTATTCGTACGCCGGGACAATTCCAAGTGCTTTACATAAGGCGTGAAATAAATTGAATAAAAGCATCGAAATAATCAGACAAAAAGAAGAAAATCACAGAGAAAACAGGTTGAAGTGTAATCCACACAATTAAACATGGCGGGGTTCGAACCATGTGTGTTGTCAGGGCTCGAACCCTACAAGAAACTCAGTAGGACTGTTACCGCACAATGAGGATTAAACATCCAAAAAATACAGACAAAAGACAGTAAAAAATAACAGGTAACAGTGCTGTGAAGTTATTGGCTGAAAAACAGCTGCAAATATCAATTATTTGAGAATTTGGGGAATAACACAATATGACAGTTGATGTATGACGACTTGATGACACCATAACATCTGTGCTGTTGCTCTTTAAATGTCCACTCAGGGTCCAGACTTTGGGTGAAGCCGTGAGGGTGGAGGAGCCCCCCCCGGGAGGTTCTATCCAGCTCTGTTATTTCGGAGTGCAGACATGGTCCAGAATGCTCCGGTTTCCCCTCGTTAGCGCTCGTTAGCTCCTGGGAAACGTGCGGTTGCCAGCACCGGGGCGGTTCCTCTAATCTCAGCTGTGAAACCCGATCGCTCAGCGCCGAGCGGGGGTGTCTGATTCAGGGGCAGAAAATGAGAGACTTTACCTGGCCCTTGAAAGGGCGGTGGGTGGAGGGGCAATAATGATCCGTACCCTAACCTAACGCCTACGGGGAATATCACTGATCAGGGCAAACTTCCTTCTGAGCCACGCCCACTTCAAACTTTCCAATGAAGATGCCCACTTTTGGGGACCTTGTGGAAAGATCTGTGTTTCCCGGGGTCGTTTCTCACAGTTTACGGGGAAATCAGAGCTTCCTGCTCCAGGTTCCATCCAGGCCGCGTTCTGCTTGTTAAAAACAGGGAGGGGAGGGGAGGGCGTGGCACGGGGGGTTAGACACACACACACACACACACACACACACACACACACGCACGCACGCACGCACACACACACACACACACTCTAATGGGATCTCCTCACCCGCCTCCCCATCCCCCCCCCCCCTCCACATCTGTAGGCAGTTGAAAGTGGAAACGAGTGAATGGGAGTGTTGGCACTGGTCGGTGTGGGAGGTTGGGTGGAGCGGAGGGGGGGGGTCCCACTGTGGGACACTCCCTGTTCTGGATCCAGAAATAGAACCTTCAAAGTCCAACACTCTATTATTAAACTGAGCTGGATGCGAATGAGTTCATCATGTCCAAGCAGGAACCTGCAAGCTGCGGAAAATAGAATTTCATACATTTCCAAACTCTGATCCAGGGAAGGGAGTTATTTTGCACAAAACTACTCAAATACTAACTGTTTATTGAAGAATAATATTGTTTCTTTTCAAATTGGGATTATGTGTTATTCTATGAATCTGTCATTTGGAAATAGTTCAAACTTTTGGCAACTGAGTGATTTTCTGTTTTTGGATCATAACCCACCCTGAGTAGCTGGACCGTTGGGCTGTTTTTAAGCTTCGCTTCGTACAAAAATATTTACTCTTCACGTCCTGGGGCATCGTGCCAACATTTGGCTGCTCCGCTGCCCTGGAAGTTCCAGGTTTGGGATGTTTAAGAGCGTTTTGCTGCCAGACCCCAAACTAAGAACAGACATTGTGCTAATTTCCTTCTACCTTCGCTCTCCACTGTGTTTTGGTATCGATTTAAAATTTCTTCTAATTACTTCTAAGACGTTGCATGGCGGAGCTCCAACGTGCGCTGCTGAACTCCCAAGAACCTTCCGTGCTTCAAGGTCTTTTAACTGTTGCCTCGGATTAATCTCAAATGAAAAGGGGCTGAAATGGCATTTGCAGGTTGGGCCTCCAAACTACGGAGCCGTTTAGTGTCAGAACGACTGAAGCTGTGGATGATCTGAAACCACAGCCAGAAGCTGCTCTGTCCCACAAAATGGACGGTTCACCATTTTAACCCTTGCGGTCCTGTTTGGCTTATTTTACATTGTGTGACTGTGTTGTATTCAGGTGGACCCCCCTACCATCTGATTCTTTTTTTTTAATGTTTGTACTTTTTTTCGTTCAGCGTCTTGCAAGCTCCTCCATCAGGAACATGACAGGGATCACAGCTGAGCTTCAGGCTCGACGGAAACCTCCGGAGCCTCAGGTCTGTCGAGCCAAGCTCTCCGAGCTGCTGGTTCTTCGGCTGCGCTATGCCGATGACGCCTGGTTCTTCCAGGACCTTCACCTCCACCGCAAGGTTGGTGTTTATGATCCATCTTCGTTATCACTTTCCGTTGCTGCTCTCTGACGTCGTCACCATTCAAGCGCTGCCTTTGGGCGGCAAGGACCAGGGCTGTGGTTGGGACTGATGGGATGATGAACACTGGCAGGACAATGACCCAAAGCAACACTGGCAGGACAACGCTTGGTGCTACTTGCTGGGGTCTTGTCGCACGTATTCAGGAACTTATAGAAACTGCACCAGAAGCCTCAACCATTTGGCGCCAACTCCTCTGGCTTGGAGATATCTGAAATTGGGGTTAAGAGAGCACAGATAACCCCGCCTTTATCTTTCCTGCACTGCTGGTACAGATTGAATGGTTTACGTCCACATTTAATCTCCTCCTTAATTCTGACTTTGTCTTTTTAACGACTGCATTTCCATCTCTGAAGGGATTACGTCGCCTCCGCTGAGCAGACTGCGCGGCCATTCAGGACTCGTGTCTCCAAACCTCAGAGGTCAGAGGTCACAAAGGGACGGTCAACGGGTCGGTCTGTAGCACCCACCCCCCTCCTCCTACACCCCAAAATCCAGCCTTTGTTCTCTGCGGGGGGCCATAGTGTTAGACTGACACATCTGTCAACCAGAAGGGGGGGACAAGGGGAGAGAAAGAGACAGAGAGGGATGGGGTGACACATACTGTAGATGGAGGAGAGAGTAGGAGAGGGAGGGAGGGGGAGACAGAGAAAGAGATGGAGCTAAAGGGAATGAGAGAGAGAAAGAGGAAGAATGGAGCTCGTGCCTTCACACCAACACTCCATCTGAGCGGATGCTGCTGATACACACACACACACACACACACACTGTGTCCTACTCACACACATGTGGCATTCCTGTGCACCGCTTCATGTAGGAGATGTTAAGAGGATCTGTGTGTTTTGTTGAGTGGGAGAAATGATGCACTTTTTAGATTGTTTGTGTGTGTGTGTGTGTGTGTGTGTGTGTGTGGGATGGTGCACGTGGAATGAGGTGCTTTGTGGCTCAGTGGCACTAACAGTGAACAGGTTTATGTTTCTAATCCCAGCGTGTCGTGCTGTGTCACAGTGTAACGCTACGCTGTGTTGGAAGTACGGTCGTATGGTTATGGTATGGAGGGAGGGAGGGAGGGAGGGAGAGAGAGAGAGGGCAGGAGAGAGGGAGAGAAGGAGAGAGGGAGAGAGGAAGAGAGGGAGAAAGGGAGGGAGAGAGGGAGGGAGGGAGGGAGAGAGAGAGAGAGGGAGGGAGAGAGGGAGAGAGAGAGGGAGAGAGGGAGAGAGAGAGGGAGAGAGGGAGGGAGAGAGGGAGAGAGGGAGGAAGAGAGAGAGGGAGGGAGAAAGGGAGGGAGAGAGAGAAAGAGAAGGAGGGAGAGAGAGAGAGAGAGGGAGGGAGAGAGCGATGGGGGAGAGAGAGGGAGGGAGATGCAAAATCAAGACTCATTTTTACAGTCTTGGGTTTTTGGTGAAGCACACCCGTCCCGTCCTGCTGCCTCTCTCCTCCTCCATCCTTTAGCGCTGGGACATGACGTCTGGATTTGAACCCACTGCTCCACCTCAGGAACACAGTGGGTTCGTATCCAGTCGTCACGGTGGGGTCAGGCTGCTGTGAGCTACCTGAACGGACCCGGTGACAACCACCTCCCTGGAGGTGTCTTCCTGCAGCGCTCTGCACCAGCAAATAGACTCATACTGTTTAGCTTTGACACCGTATAGAAGTACAATATCCTGTGCTGTATCATCTTAAATTATTGTTGATGT
>NC_137198.1:1928405-1938405 GCF_960531495.2 Zeus faber | reverse complement strand
TATAAAACTTTATCACAGTGACGGTCTCAGAGTTCTGCAGACCCAGCTTCCCCCCAAACTCGAAGGCCTCACACAGGCAGGAAAACCTCCAAAAGCCCAGAGGGGAACGAGGAAGGAACCTTGAGCTGGAGATGGATCCCCATCTTCCAGGACGACTGGGAGAGCAATGGGGGCCAACGGCCAGATGTACATGTGACAATGAGAACAGTCAATAGATAATGGAAGAATCTATCAATTACTCATAAGAATGTAGAAGCTGAAAGTGAAGACAGCACGGAAGGAAAGAACAGGTTGAGAGACATCAGGGGTCATGGAGGTCATCAAGGCATCTGCTGCTAGAACACCGGTCTATGTCGACTGACACAATTCTATATCATAGGAACCTCAGTAGGAACCTCAGTAGGAACCTCAGGAGGAGACTCGGTAGGAACCTCAGTGGGAACCTTAATAGTAACCTTGGTAGGAACCTCAGTAGTAGCCTTGGTAGGAACCTCAGTTGAAACCTCAGTAGGAACTTTGGTAAGAACCTCAGTAGTAGCCTTGGTAGGAACCTCAGGAGGAAACTTAGTAGGAACCTCAGCAGGAACCTCAGTAGTAGCCTTGGTAGGAACCTCAGGAGGAAACTCAGTAGGAACCTCAGTAGGAACCTCAGTTGTAGCCTTGGTAGGACCCTCAGTAGTAGCCTTGGTAGGAACCTCAGTAGTAGCCTTGGTAGGAAGCTCAGTTAGGAGACTCTGTAGCAACCTCAGTTGGAACCTCAGTAGTAACCTTAGTAGGAACCTCAGGAGTAGCCTTGGTAGGACCCTCAGGAGGAACCTCAGTAGGAAACTCAGTAGGAACCTCAGTAGGAAACTAAGTAGGGAGGAACCTCAGTTGTAGCCTTGGTAGTAACCTCAGGAGGAGACTCAGTAGATGTCACCATCTTAAGCAGTTTCATCTCTCCCTTATTAATTACTAATTGGCTGCTCCGTGTCTGTATTGACCCTCACCGTGCACGTCGCACCGGACGTCACCGTGCACGTCGCACCAGGCGGCACCGTGCGCGGTCCTTTTGGAAAACTGCTGTTGTGGCGGCAAGGGGCGACGACCTCCATCAGACCCGCTGGTATGAGTGCAATTTGTCTCGAAATTTCCAATATCTTGTCTTCCAGAGTGAACCGGGCGGAAAACACATTCTGTACGACTTTGGAGCTGAATCTAACGTCCTCAGCTCAGTTTAGTTTGTGCAGTATTTTGGATTTAATTTATTTATGTTTTGCAAGATGCCTGGTCCTAAAAAAAGACTTTATTAACCCCTGTGGGGAAATTCAGTGACTTACAATGAATTGACTTTCAAGACACAATTTGTCAATATGAAACATAGTAAGTTCTGATAACAACGCTCTATCTATCTATCTACCTATCTAATCTATCTATCTATCTATCTATCTATCTATCTATCTATCTATCTATCTATCTATCTATCTATCTACCTATCTATCTATCTATCTATCTACCTATCTATCTATCTATCTATCTATCTATCTATCTATCTATCTATCTATCTATCTATCTATCTATCTATCTATCTATCTATCTATCTATCTATCTATCTATCTATCTATCTATCTATCTATCTGTCTGTCTGTCTATCTATCTATCTATCTATCTATCTATCTATCTATCTATCTATCTATCTATCTATCTATCTATCTATCTATCTATCTATCTATCTATCTATCCATCCATCCATCTCTGCTTCGCTTGCTCTCCTTTTATGTTTTGAATTCAGTTCATAAGTTTCATCATCATGAATCTTGTATAAACATTTCTATAAACCGTCGTCATCCTGACACTTTCTCTTCTTTCCTCCGGTTCCTTCCTCCAGCACATGGCCTTCTCTGTCTCTCTCTCTCTCTCTCTCTCTCCTCCTCCCTCTTGTCTTCCCGTTCCCCTGCCCTCGCTTCCTCCCCTCCTGTCTCACAATGTAATTTCAGAAGGATTAATATTTCATTGTCAACGACGGGGATCCTGGCTGTGTCACGTGACCGGGTGCGGGAGCCGTCTCCTTGCTCTGCGCTTTCATTTCAGCTTCGGCTCCTGGAGGCGTAATTGACTGCACCGTGAGGCGTAATTAACTGCATGGCCGCCACGCCACTAAACCAACACCATGCGTCAGCGTACCGCCTCACAAGTTTTTCTGCTTGCGTTGGCATAAAACTCACTTATAGGGTACAATATATAATTAGCAACCACTAGGGGTCTCACTAGTCTAACATAATGTGAAGAATGAGAGCCCTCTTCCTGGTGCTTTGAGGTTCTTGTTTTCTGCAGTTTAACAATAGAGTCCCTTATCTTACTACTTTGGCCCTATCCTAATATCCAAAGTTACGGCCTGATGAACTTTGCTGATTGCCTACTTGTGTTACGCATTTTCGGAAATTAGAAACAGTGCAAAAGTGCTTATTTAGACCGCGAGTGTTTGGAGGTTTTTTAGGTCAAATTGGGACGATACAGGCAACATACATGATCTCCAGCCTGACTGAATTAGATCCTTCTGCCACGGTAGTTTTCACTCCGCTCTGCGTTTTCTGCCCCCACTTTTAGCTAAGTTCAACGTTTGCCGATTACTCCCTGTATGGCGCAAACTAAAATGTGCTCGAACAAAAGCCTATAGTCGGAGGGGATGTTTAGTTAAAGGTGCAGTATAAACAATTTTTTTGCATCTTGCGGAACGGACTTGGCAGAAATGTAATGTAATATTCATAAGTATGTTTACTACATAACTAGTGTATAGTCCCATGGAAATAACAATCATTGTGTTTTTATTACCTTAGAATGAGCCGTTTACAGCTACCTAGAGAGCAGGTACACACTGGCTCTAGCGAAAGCCTTTTGCATTCTTTTGCGAGTTTCGTGTCCACTGTAGGCTCTCCTACACACTTAGAAAGGGAGGGTGAGGGGAGGTGTATTCAGTTGGTTGCAATCTAGTTGATAATCATTTACATTTCAGGCGTGTTGATGATGACCTTTTAGTAACATGGTGGCTCAATAGTTTGCACTTCTGAGCAAGAAGGTTCTAATGTTCTCCACATGTTCACATGGGTTTCCTCTGAATAATCTCTTGAACTTGAACTTGAACTTGACCCTAAAAGGCACAAGGTCATTTGGCGGCCAATGACCTTGTGAATGGGATGGGCTGGAGTTTGTTCCCTGGACATAATTTACAGTTCTAGCTGCCCATTGCTCCGAAATAGGGGCTAGACCTCTAATAAAATTTGAATTACGGGGGGGGGGGGGGGGGGGGGTTGGGGATGTCTGACCCGCCTAATTAAGACTTCTTACCTGTAATCTTAAACATTACAATATATTTATCATAGTTATGCCTGGAAAATTCTTGTAATACGATTTTAGACACCTCTAAAGTGGACCATACCATTTTCGTGTGGGGGTGGTGTGATTTGAGCAGCCACACCTTCCTGGATCTAGACCGTTAAGCCCAGGATCAGTGTGGCTGTACAGTTGTTGCTCATTAGAGTAATCAATGAGAAACAGAAAACCCCCATTCCCACACACACATACACACAGGGGAGTAGCCCTTGCAATGACATGCTGTGCAGCTGCTCCGGGGCTTGTTCCACCCAGCCCACTCACTACAATAAAACTGGTGTGTTTCAACCCTGTCGTCTGGGTCTCTGTGTTGGAAAGACCTGAAAATGTAACTCGGTTGGTGTGTGGTGGGGAAAACTGCCACAACCATTAAACTGAGCATTGCGCTCCATGCAGCAGCTCCGCAGCGGTCAGGGTTAGGGTTAGGGTTAGGGAGAGGGGTAGGATAGGTTTAGGGGTAGGGTTAAGTGTTAGGGTTTGGGTTAGGTTAATGGCAAGGGTTCGGGTTAGGGTTAGGGTTAGGATTAAGGGTTAGGGGTTAGGGTTGAGGTTAGGGTAATGCAAGGGTTAAGGTTAGAATTAGGGTAAGTTAGGGTTAGGGTTAGGGGTTAGGTTTAGGGTTAGGGTTAGGGTTGGGGTTAGGTTAGGGTTAGGGTTAGGGCAAGGGTTAGGGTTAGGGTCAAGGATTGGGAAGGATTAGGGTTAGGGTTAGTTAGGGTTCCGCTTAGTTAGGGTTAGGGTTAGGTTTATGGTTAGGGTTAGGGTTAGGATTAGGGTTGGGGTTAGGGTAATGGCAAGGGTTAGGGTTAGGGTTATGGTTATGGTTAGGGGTAAGGATTGGGGTTAGGGTATTGGCAAGGGTTAGGTTTAGGTTAGGGTTAGGGTTAGGGTTAGGGTTAGGGTTAGGGATCGGGTTAGGGTTAGGGTTAGGGATCGGGTTAGGTTTGGGTTAGGTAAAAGGTTAGGGTTAGGGTTAGGGCTAGGGTTAGGGTTAGGATTGGGGTTAGGTTATGGTTAGGGTTAGGGTTAGGGTTAGGGTTACTTAGGGTTCGGGTTAGTTAGAGTTAGGATTAGGTTTAGGGTTAGGGTTTGGATTAGGGTTAAGGTAAGGACTAGGGTCAGGCATGGGGTTAGGGTAAGGGTTAGGGTTAGGGCTAGGATTAGGGTTAGGGTTAGGATTCGGGTTAGGGTTAGGGCTAGGATTAGGGTTAGGGTAAGTTAGTGTTAGGGTTAGGGTTATGGGTTAGGGTTAGGGTTGGGGTTAGGGTAATGGCAAGGGTTAGGGTTAGGGTTATGGTTATGGTTAGGGGTAAGGATTGGGGTTAGGGTATTGGCAAGTGTTAGGTTTAGGTTAGGGTTAGGGTTAGGGTTAGGGTTAGGGTTAGGGATCGGGTTAGGGTTAGGGTTAGGGTTAGGTTTAGGGATCGGGTTAGGTTTGGGTTAGGTAAAAGGTTAGGGTTAGGGTTAGGGTTAGGGTTAGGGTTAGGGTTAGGGTTAGGGTTAGTTAGGGTTAGGGTTAGGGTTGGGGTTAGGGTAATGGCAAAGGTCAGTGTTAGGGTTAGGGTTAGGGTTATGGTTATGGTTAGGGGTAAGGATTGGGGTTAGGGTATTGGCAAGGGTTAGGTTTAGGTTAGGGTTAAAGTTAGGGTTAGGGTTAGGGTTTAGGGTTAGGGTTAGGGTTAGGTTAGGGTTAGGGTTAAGGTTAGGGTTAGGGTTAGGGTTAGGGATCGGGTTAGGGTCAGGGTTAGGGTTAGTTAGGGTGAGATTAGGGTTAGGGAAAAGGTTAGGGTTAGGGTTAAGGTTTGTTAGGTTTACGGTTAGGGTTAGGGATAGGGTTAGGGTTACTTAGGGTTCGGGTTAGTCAGAGTTAGGATTAGGTTTAGGGTTAGGGTTAGGGTTAGGTTTATGGTTAGGGTTAGGGTTATGGTTACTGGTACATTAAGGTTGGGTTAGGGTTAGGGTTCGGTTGGGGTTGGGGTTAGGGTTAGGGTTAGGTTAAGGGTAGGTTAGGGTTAGTGTTAAGGTTATGTTAGGTTAGGGTTAGGGTAGTGTTAGGTTAGGGTTAGGGTTAGGGTAAGGGTTAGCTTAGGGTTAGGGTTAGGGTTAGGGTTAGGCTGGGGTTAGGGTTAGTGTTGGGATTAAGGTTAGGGTTAGGGTTAGGGTCAGGGTTAGGGTTAGTTAGGGTTAGGGTGAGGTTAGGGTTAGGGAAAAGGTTAGGGTTAGGGTTAGGGTTAGTTCGGGTTATGGTTCGGGTTAGGGTTAGGGTTAGGGTTAGGGTTAGGGTTAGGGTTAGGGTTAGGGTTGGGGCTGGGGTTAGGTTAATTTAGTTTATGGTTAGGGTTCAGGTTGGGTTAGGGAAATGGCAAGGGTTAGGGTAAAGGTTAGTGTATGTTAGAGTTAGTTTCAGGGTTGGGGTTGGGGTTGGGGTTAGGGTTAGTTAGGGTTTGGGTTACTTGGGGTTAAGGTTAGGGTTATGGTTAGGGTTCCGGTTTGGGTTAGTGTTAGTTAGGGTTCACGTTTCTTAGGGTTAGGGTTAGCGTTTTGGTTATGGTTAGGGTAAGGGTTAGGGTTAGGGTTAGGGTTAGATTTCGGTTCATGATTAGGGTTAGGGTTAGTGTTCGGGTTATGGTTAGGGTTAGAGTTAGGGTTGGGGTTAGGGTAATGGCAAGGGTTAGTGTTAGGTTTAGGGTAATTTAGGGTGATGGTTAGGTTTAGGGTAAGTTAGGCTTAGGGTTAGGCTTCGTTAGGGTTCAGGTTAGTTAGGGTTAGGGTCTGTTGCTCCGCAGCTCGGCTCACAGTGATCTTTTTTCCAAATAAGGCAAAAAAGAGTTTTATTGTAGATTTATTTATTTTACTCCATTTTCTAATTTCTTATTGAATGTTACCATGCGTAATGGCGACACTCTCTCAGTCATTGTTCCCCCCTCCCTTGTGCCTTGCCGTAAACACGGAGGTCTAAATACTGTTATGAATGAATGACTGTTAAGTAAAGCTTATTGTATTTTTTCATTTGTTTACTCCTTGATGCAGGAACACACCTACGTCCAAAGTCTGTGTCTGTAATGGAACTAGTCCAGAGACCGGAAACAGTGTCCAGAATGGACAGACCGGGTTAGGGTTAGGGTTAGGGTTAGGGTTAGGGTTAGGGTTAGGGTTAGGGTTAGGGTCAGGGATTGGGTTAGGGTATGGGTTTGGGTTAGGGTTAGGGCTAGGATTAGGGTTAGGGTTTGGGTTAGGATTCGGGTTAGGGTTAGCGTAAGGATTAGGGTTTGGGTAAGTTAGTTTTAGGGTAAGGGTTATGGGTTAGGGTTAAGGTTAGGGTTAGGGTTAGGGTTAGGATTGGGGTTAGGTTAGGGTTAGGGTTAGGGTTAGGGTTACTTAGGGTTTGGGTGAGTTAGAGTTAGGATTAGGTTTAGGGTTAGGGTTAGGATTAGGGTTAGGGTAAGGACTAGGGTAAGGCATGGGGTTAGGATAAGGGTTTGGGTTAGGGCTTGGATTAGGGTTAGGGTTAGGATTCGGGTTAGGGTTAGGGCTAGGATTAGGGATAGGGTAAGTTAGTGTTAGGGTTAGGGTTAGGGTTATGGTTATGGTTAGGGGTAAGGATTGGGGTTAGGGTATTGGCAAGGGTTAGGTTTAGGTTAGGGTTAGGGTTAGGGTTTAGGGTTAGGGTTAGGGTTAGGGTTAGGTTAGGGTTAGGGTTAGGGTTAAGGTTAGGGTTAGGGTTAGGGTTAGGGTTAGGGATCGGGTTAGGGTTAGGGTTAGGGTTAGGGTTAGGGATCGGGTTAGGTTTGGGTTAGGGAAAAGGTTAGGGTTAGGGTTAGGGTTAGTTAGGGTTAGGGTTAGGGTTAGCGTTAGGGTTAGGGTTAGGGTTACTTAGGGTTCGGGTTCGGGTTAGGGTTAGGGATCGGGTTAGGGTCAGGGTTAGGGTTAGTTAGGGTTAGGGTGAGGTTAGGGTTACGGAAAAGGTTAGGGTTAGGGTTAGGGTTGGTTAGGGTTAGGGTTAGGGTTAGGGTTAGGGTTAGTTAGGGTTAGGGTTAGGGTTAGCGTTAGGGTTAGGGTTAGGGTTGGGGTTAGGGTTAGGGTTAGTTAGGGTCAGGGTTGGGGTTAGGGTAATGGCAAGGGTTAGTGTTAGGGTTAGGGTTAGGGTTATGTTTATGGTTAGGGGTAAGGATTGGGGTTAGGGTATTGGCAAGGGTTAGGTTTAGGTTAGGGTTAGGGTTAGGGTTTAGGGTTAGGGTTAGGGTTAGGGTTAGGGTTAGGGTTAGGTTAGGGTTAGGGTTAAGGTTAGGGTTAGGGTTAGGGTTAGGGTTAGGGTTAGGGATCGGGTTAGGGTCAGGGTTAGGGTTAGTTAGGGTTAGGGTGAGGTTAGGGTTAGGGAAAAGGTTAGGGTTTGGGTTAGGGTTAGGGTTAGGGTTAGGGTTAGGGTTAGTTAGGGTTGGGGTTTAGGTTAGTTAGGGTTACGGTTAGGGTTAGGGTTAGGGTTAGGGTTACTTAGGGTTCGGGTTAGTCAGAGTTAGGATTAGGTTTAGGGTTAGGGTTAGGGTTAGGTTTATGGTTAGGGTTAGGGTTATGGATACTGGTACATTAGGGTTGGGTTAGGGTTAGGGTTCGGTTGGGGTTGGGGTTAGGGTTAGGGTCAGGGTTAGGTTAGGGTTAGGGTTAGGGTTAGGTTAGGTTTAGGGTTAGGTTAGGGTTAGGTTAGGGTTAGGGTTAGGGTTAGGTTAGGTTAGGGTTATGGTAGTGTTAGGTTAGGGTTAGGGTTAGGGTAAGGGTTAGCTTAGGGTTAGGGTTAGGGTTAGGCTGGGGTTAGGGTTAGTGTTGGGATTAAGGTTAGGGTTAGGGTTAGGGTTAGGGTCAGGGTTAGGGTTAGTTAGGGATAGGGTGAGGTCAGGGTTAGGGAAAAGGTTAGGGTTAGGGTTAGGGTTAGTTAGGGTTATGGTTAGGGTTAGAGTTTGGGTTGGGGTTAGAGGAATGGCAAGGGTTCGGGTTAGGGTTTGGGTTAGTTAGGGTTAGGGTTTGGGTTCATGTTAGGGTTAGGGTTAGGGTTGGGGCTGGGTTAGGGTTAGGGTTAGGGTTAGGGTTAGGGTTAGGGTTAGGGTTAGGGTTAGGGTTGGGGCTGGGGTTAGGGTTAGGGTCAAGGATTGGGAAGCATTAGGGTTAGGGTTAGTTAGGGTTCCTTTTAGTTAGGGTTAGGGTTAGGGTTAGGGTTAGGGGTTAGGGTTAGGGTTAGGCTTAGGGTTAGGGTTAGGGTTAGAGTTAGGGTTAGGGTTAGGGTTAGGGTTAAGGTTTAGGGTTAGGGTTAGGGTTAGGGTTAGGGTTAGGGTTAGGGTTAGGGTTAGGGTTGGGGCTGGGGTTAGGGTTAGGGTCAAGGATTGGGAAGCATTAGGGTTAGGGTTAGTTAGGGTTCCTTTTAGTTAGGGTTAGGGTTAGGGTTAGGGTTAGGGGTTAGGGTTAGGGTTAGGCTTAGGGTTAGGGTTAGGGTTAGAGTTAGGGTTAGGGTTAGGGTTAGGGTTAAGGTTTAGGGTTAGGGTTAGGGTTAGGGTTAGGGTTAGGGTTAGGGTTGGGGCTGGGGTTAGGTTAATTTAGTTTATGGTTTGGGTTCGGGTTGGGTTAGGGAAATGGCAAGGGTTAGGGTAAAGGTTATTGTATGTTAGAGTTAGTTTCAGGGTTGGGGTTGGGGTTGGGGTTAGGGTTAGTTAGGGTTTGGGCTACTTGGGGTTAAGGTTAGGGTTATGGTTAGGGTTCAAATACCAACCAGGTCCTGAACGCAGACATTAGAGCAATATTGATGTCATATCTGAATGGAACTGCAATATTTACCAGCCTGGTGTCTGTGATGCTCATCCCAGAGGCAGAAACATCGCATCTGATTCCATTAGATTAAACTTTTATTTTCGGTCCCATGTGGGAAATGGGGCGAGTTTGAAGAGCCCGCTCTCATTAGCACAGGATGGATTTTTAGAAACTGTCGAGTCTTATTCACACCTGTCCTACAGACTGACTCCCTGAGTGATTGGTTACTATGGAAACAGGCGTTCCAGCAGCAGCTTTGATTCATCAAATCATTTATCTTTAAGTGTGGGGGGGGGGTCCTTTTACAGAGCTCTGCATCACGATAGGAACTTAATGGGAACATTAATGCTTTAATATTTTCCATAAGGGCTCATCCCTGCACTTTAACACTTTAACACATTAAAACTTTGACACTTGAACACTTTAAAACTTGTCTGTAGTTCTTGTCTTGTTGTGTTCTGTGGTGTACTTCACTTTTATGAATGTATCTAACTGGAGGACTCTGGTAAGGGCCGAAGGGTTAGGGGTTGTTAGACTGGGTTAAGGAAGGGAGCCAGAGGACGATCCTTCCCCATCTGTGCTATTGGGGATGGGCAGGGCGTCCTGCGGAGCCACGTAGTCCTCCATGTTGGGGAGGTCCTATACACGCAACAGCTAAACATGCAGCAGGAGAATATCTTCAGCATCTGACCACCCATCCGTCTTCTCATCGTAGCACTCCGCCTTGGACATGGCCCTGCCACGGAAGCCTTCATCACCTCCAGCCCAAAGCTGTCGTGAGGGATGGACATGAGGCAAACCGCACGGCAGGTGTTATGGACTGGGTTGTGTGCTTCTA
>NC_137198.1:1888405-1903405 GCF_960531495.2 Zeus faber | reverse complement strand
TGCAAACGCCAACGCAACTGGAAGGCTGCGTTAAGAAACACCTTCCATGGCAAAAATATCGGGCGTGTCGGGGCCCAAAGCGCCGATCGCCTGTTGCAACATGTCGCTGGCCCTGATATTTAAATGACTGTACTGTATGTTTCCATTTTTGGGCGATAACACCCACATCCTGATGCAGTGTGAATCAAAGCAAAGTATCTACACCCTCGAGGCTGGGTGCGTGGAGGTGGCTCTGAACCTTTTCAAGGCTCCATCTTGGGTTAGGGTTAGTGTTTACCTGCATGGAGAAGCACCACCCTGTTGAGAGAGAGAGAGAGAGAAGAGAGAGAGAGAGAGAGAGAGAGAGAGAGAGAGAAGGAGCGAGAGAGAGAGATCTGTGGATAGACAGACATGGAAAGTGCAGTTGGAGTCTCTCTCTTCTCTCTATCTCCTCCCAAAACAGAGAACAATCAGATGCAAACACAAAGCCTCAGTGTTGATAAGGATGTGATAACGTTCGCCGTGAGGAACAGATTCTCTCTTTCAAAATGAGGTGAAGTGAGAAAAGTGACGATTGAACCCAGAGAACTCTCCTTTTAACAATGACATAATCACCATCACGAGGGAATCTGCCTTTCTTTTACTCCACCTATCCTCCACCTCTACTCCACCTATCCTCCACCTCTACTCCACCTATCCTCCACCTCAACTCCACCTATCCTCCACCTCTACTCTACTCCTACTCCGCCCCTACTCCACCTCTCTCCACCTCTACTCTACATCTACTCCACATCTACTCCACCTCTCTCCACCTCTACTCTACCTCTACTTTGCCTCTACACTATCTCTACTTTACTCTATATCTACTCTACGCTACCTCTACACGACCGGCCTCTACCTCTAGTACACCTCTACTCTACCGCTGCAATACTCTACTCTATGTTTAATCTAAGCTTCTTCTACTCAGCCTCTACTGTACCTCTACTCCACCGCTTCTCTACTGTACCTCTACAGTACTCTACCTCCCTCCCTCTACTCTACTTCTACTGTATCATACTTGATCTTACTCTGCTCTACCACTATGATTTGTTTAAGAGTAGAGGTAGAGTTGGGATAAGAGAAGGGGTGGAGTAGAGGTGGAGTCACATCTTGACGTTGTGACTATTTTATCCAAACCCTTTAAAACCTTTTAAACTCTTCGTTCCTCAGCGTTCACAGAAAGACCTCCACCTGTGGTATTCATTTGCCGTCGTTACCTCCAGAGCTCTCCGCCAGCCGGGAAGGCAGGAAGGCAGGACCCTCAGACGCCCCCACCCTCCTCCCCGTACAATGTAATGCGATGTTTACACACTGATGGGTGTGGGAACCACGGCTCCGTACGGAGGCCTCCCAGACACTTTGGAGAACTTCTAGAGCTGAAACCGGAGCCCTGGGGTGGGACGGAGGGGGCACGGGGCGGGGGAGGTGGAGGAGAACGGCGGTGATGGTGTCCCCCGGGGTGTTTTCCTCAAAGCCTCCGCTCTCCTTTCTCATCGCCGGACGGTTTAGCACCCCGTGGAGGAGGCGGGGCTCACATCATTCTCATAGACAGTCAGTAAGTTGCTGAGTTTGTTGCCTCCTGTTGCAGGTGGATGCTCCAACCGGTTTTTCTGCCGTTTGCATCTTACAAATCTGTCTTTAACTCAAGGAAGAGATTTTCAGTTTCACACCAGTTGTTCATTAAAATGTTGGTTCCCATCTGTTATGACTGTCCAAACCAAAACCTCGCTGAACGCTTTACTACTGAGAAACTTACCACTCTGCAGCAGCTTCGCAAGCCTTAAAAAACACTTTAAAAGCTCCCTTTCGAGAATGGGAAACGACCACGATACACAAGCTGAGCATTTAATCACTTTTCCAATTTTTTTTTTCGAGTCTTTTGCATTTCCACAAATCACCTCTTTGGGCTCCGTCCGGGCCAACGTAAGAGACTAGAAACAGGAAGTTGCATCACTTCCCACTGGCAGCCTGCTGTAGCCAACGTTACTCACTGGATGTACTGCAGGGATTATATGAAGCACTTGTGATATCAGATGTGATATTACTGTTATTCAAAACATATGCAGGCAATACATGAAGACACGTGTGACTATGCTGTGACTTTCCCGTTTTCAAAATTATGTTTTTAACGGTTTTTGAACCAAGAGTTTAATGACGCACTACATTCGGTAAGACAGGCAGGCAGACAGGCAGGCAGACAGGCAGGCAGGCAGGGAAGCAGACAGATAGGCGGTCAGGCAGGGAGGCAGACAGACAGGCAGTCAGGCAGGCAGGCAGGTGGACAAGCAGGCAGGCAGGCAGACAGGCAGGCAGGCAGGCAGGCAGGCAGGCAGGCAGACAGGCAGGCAGGCAGGCAGGCAGGCAGGCAGGCAGACAGACAGGTGTGTGTTAAAACACTTTAAGCTGCTATCAGCACCTGCTGCTGTTTCCACCCGACACCCTATAAAAACAGAGATTTCAAAGCTGCGAAACCTTCACCGAACCAAGGTTTATGTTATTGTACCAATTGGTTATTTTCATGTTGACAATTATGGAGGGAATTGTTGAGGGAATCCACGATATATATACTGTAGGATGTGATTTGATTGTGTCATTTCTCAATATAAAGACATGAGGATGTTAAATGTCATCCATCATTTGACGTTTATCTCTTTGGTTCCTTTGGGTTTCGTTGATAACGAGATCATCGAGGATGGGGGAACTCATTTCCAGTCCTTTAAAACTAAACAATGACTTTGCATCAAAAGTTGTTTTGATTTTCTTTGGCGTAATGGCTAATATGAACAATATTGGAATAAAAGTACTTTGCACTGACTTCATTCAGTCATCAGTCACATTTTTATTTCAAATGTCTTTCCTTGAGGGCAAAGAGAAAGTTCATTAAAGAGGAACTTGTTGAAGCTGAGATCTGTTCACACTCGACGTCGCCTCACCTCACTACCCAGTGTGTGTGAGTGTGTGTGTGTGTGTGTGTGTGTGTGTGTGTCTGTGCGCGCTTGCGTGTGCGTGTGTGTGGGCGTGTCCTGTTGTGTAACTGACAGATTCCTTGTTATGATCCTTCAGAGTTCAATCAGATAAAAGCTGTTTAATTAAACAATTCCAACCTTCTGCAAAATAATACTGTGTGTGAGTGTGTGTGTGTGTGTGTGTGTGTGTGTGTGTGTGTGTGTGTGTGTGTGTGTGTGTGTGTGTGTGTGTGTGTGTAACCATGGCTGCATGCTAGAGATATTCAGCGGAGGAGTGTGGTCTGTGTGAGGTCATCCCAGAGCATCCTCTCTCCGGAGATTTCAGCTTTTATAAGACTCCCCCCACACACACACACACACACACGCACATCCTGTGTGACATCACTTCCTATGTACACTCACCTGCTCCACCCACCTCGCCGCTGAAGTCTCAAACCTCAGCAAACCTTAACCCTGGTCCTCAATATTCCCAAGTTCTCCTGAGCTGCTTTCACACAAAGCAACCCTGAAATGATCCAGACATTACCTGGATGAACTGTATGTATGAACACAAATGTCCGAATCATTTAGACTGGACATTAACCAGACATTATCCAACCAGCACCCTCAAGAAAGTCCAGGTAATGTCCGACTGAGCGGTGTGTGTGAACAGAGCAGTTGATTGTCAGGATGATTTCCAGTGAGCGAGTGGGCGTGTCCCGCGTTGATGACGTCTCTATCATGCGCCAGTAATTTACCACTGATCTTGGTGCACTGAGCGTAGCTGCTTCCTACTCCTTTCTGCTTTCGTTCATATTCCTTTCCTCTCTTTCCTTTATATTACGTCCAAATACATGGAGCATCACCGCCAAAAAAGTCAGTAGCCTCGTCCACCATCTTGGGTGTGCTAAAACTGCAGCGTCACGTCCTGCCTCCTGCACGCTCCACCCAGGCTCCGCCCATCGTCTAAACCAATCAGAGTATTTCCAGGTGGTGTAAACGTGTCTGACACTGAGATTCTCTGTTTGTGAGCTACATGTATGAAAGGGAAACTCCAGACAATGTCCATACCTGATTATCCAGACATTGTCTGGAGTTCATGTGTGAAAGCAGGTCTGGTTTTCTCTCCTCCCATGACGTTCATTGAATATCATCTGCTGAATAGTGATAAGACTCTGAAACAATTCGTTCATTTTGAGCAAATCCTCTATCTTAAACGACTCGAGTCACTCTGGCGAAACAGTCGTTGGTTCGGTCGCTTCCCTCGCGTCTCACTCAGGACTTCGCGTAATTTTGACAGAATTGAATGATTCCCGTGAGAATTCCATTCACAGCTCAGACTCTCTGCCTCTCCTCCATGGTTGGGGAAGTCCTCCCTCGCTCGCAATTACACCAACGGAACCAAAAGGAACGAGAGTCGGACAGATGGAACGACTCTCCTGTTTACTCGTCAGGAACCGAATCTCAAAAAAGAGTCTGAGCTTTCATCGTTAGTAGTTGTCTGGATTCCCGCGGCGTCACTGTTGAGTTCAGAGCGACTCAGGCCCCGTCACAGGTACACGGATATTTTGGAAAACTTTGCCTCGTCGTCTTTGACGTCAAGTTTTAATGAGATATCATCGCCCCCTACTGGCCTGGAATGCCTATGTAAGCGTTTTGAATCGTTTGTGTTTCTTTTTTTTAAAGCGAGGAAGAAAAAAAAAATTTGGAAAATTCTGTGAACGTGCGAACTGAACCATCCAGTGTGTTCAGAGCCACTAGTTTAGTTTGATTACATTAGTTTTATGTGGATCTCCCAAAATGGCAGCAATAACCTGCCAGTAAAATACATTTGAGAACAACATTCTGTTATTTGTGCCAATAAACAAATAAAGATCAAAGTTGCAACTGAAGTATGTTCATGATAAAAAGGAGTTTGGACAGTTCGATTGGAGCCAACTGACCATTTTAGCTGAAATTGTAAGCCCCGCCCCTTCCAGGGCACCCAGGAGGATAAGGATAGGATGAACCCTGACCACACCCAGCGATGAACAAGACACTTACAGTAAGTTTGAACACCTTACCTTAACCGCTGTACTCTGCCCTAATGCCCTTGAGCAAGCACACATGGCAGTATTCAGAGGTCCCCAGAGGCCCCTGCAATGTGCTGTGGTACATGAACTCTCGGGTTGAAGCCCTTCCTCCTTTTCTCCTCTGCCCAGGTGTATTGTGGGCCGGCAAGGCAAGCCGCGACAGGACAGGAGTAAAGTTTAAACTCCTTTGTCAGATAAGAGCGGCGCAGCGTTGTGTTTGCATTCTTCAGCGCAAGATCGTAAATGTTTCCATTGAAACGTGTGTAAACAATGAGTGGAGCAGCACAAGATTTCCTCTTGATTCACTGAGGTTATTATAAGATGCTTTTAAAACGAGGGAGAGAGAGAGGGAGAGAGAGAGAGAGAGAGAGAGAAATAAAGAGAGAGAGAGAGAGAAAGAGAGAGACTTGACTTTTAAGATTCCTTTATTTGCAGTAAGTCATGTCACAGCAGCAGCAACTTTATCCCGAAGGAACCAAAAAAACATAACAAAAACCAGAGACAAATCAGTCAACCGGTAAAACAGTAAGCAAGAGCACAGACATCTCTCTTCAGAGATAACCTGGTACGCAGGGATCTGCCGGGGAGAGGGCGAGAGAGAGAGAAAAGTTCACAGCTACCACAGGAAGAATCGCAGGTTAACAACGAGGGAATCATCCTGGACTGAGCCCAGCACCTCCCCAACACCCCAGACACTCCTGAAAGTGTCCAATTTGCCGGTCAGTTTGTAAAACTCAAACTCCACCCTAAAGCGGCTGAGAGCAGACCAATCGTCATCTGGGCCGGGTCCACTGACCCCCTGACCCCGCACAGCGTTTCTTCTGCTTTTCCAAATGGCCAGCTTGGCCACCCCTGAAACAGTGTTCACCAGGACATGGACAGATTTGTTTGACACAGTGTAGACAGGACCGAAGATAAAGAGTTTAAAGGAGAAGCTCTCCCCCAGACCCCAAAGCCACCGCTGCAGCAGCCAAACAGCCCCCGCAGCCCAGGACACAACAAACAGCCCCCGCAGCCCAGGACACAACAAACAGCGACTCCCTCTCAGAGCAGAAGACGCATCCCACCCCCGTGCTGGAGTCCAGGTGTGCCAGATACCTGTTTGTGGCCACCGCCCCATGCACCATCCTCCGCTGGAGGTAGCCCACCCGCTTGTCGATGGGGGGCTTGTACAGAGAACGCCAGCGGCCAGCAGGGGACGCATCGGGCCGAAGAACTGGGTTCCACCCCGACGGCCGTACCCCTGCCACAGAGCGTAGGTGTGCCACCTTGATGCAGGTATAGTAGGCGGCTTTCTTGCCTACCGCCTCAAAACCCCCCCAGCTTGGGAGTGGCAAAGGTCAGGAGGCTGTCCTGCACCTCCTCCCACCGCACAGACGGAGAAACCGTCAGCGAAGGGCACGCAACCCCGCCCTCACCATCCCATTGGTCAGTCAGACCAGTCAGACTTCATCCACCAAGCTGTGCAGCAGTCTGGAGGACCTGATGCCAGTTGTCCCCATGCGCTGCTCCGCGGACGCCTTCAGCAGATGACCCAGCCTGACGCACCCGGCCTTGAGCAAGCCGGAGTGCAGGCTGGAGGAGGAGGAGGCCTCAGTCAAGCAGTGGGTTCCCAAACAAAGGCTCCCCAGACAGCCACATCCCAGGGGCAGACGTGGGGTCACGGTGGACCTTAAAAACCTGCCACGACTGCAGCACCGACTGATAGAAAGGAGTCAGCCCTGTCAAGTCCATCCCCTCCGTCCACAGCAGAAACAGCTGCTCGTCATAAGAGAGAGAGAGAGAGAGAGAGAGAGAGAGAGAGAGAAGGAGAGAGAGAGAGAGAGAGAGAGAGAGAGAGAGAGAGAGAATAATAGATTATAAACATTCAGAAAATAACAATCAAAGTTTGGATGCATCTTAAATCAAGTCCCCAAGACACACTGCAGCTTGAAGCACTGCAAAGCCAAGAAGTGAAGCCCAAAAATAATCCCCTCAGTTAGCTGCTCATGAGCCTTACTGAGCAACACCAACATGGTTCCATGTAAGAGCAGCACTGCTTGACCATCACATCACAGTCAAGCAAATAGTTAAAGAAACCAAAAAGGCCTCTCTGGAACATCGAACCATCAAACCAAAACACAAAACAAACTCCATCGATATCTGAGCCTAAAAAGAGAATATACACTGTCAGAATATCTCTAGTGTCAGAGATATGAAGCAGAGACAGATCCTGAGCAAGTACAGGCTCAGTGAGCACATCCAGACATCAAAAAAGGAAGAAACAAAGAGCAAAGATTATGTGGTCAGTGAAAGACAGGTAAGGTCAGTGTAAGACAGGTGAGATCAGTGTAAGACAGGTGAGGTAGAGACAGAGATGCACTTTCTACTACACTGTCAACCGTACCAACACATCGGACAACAATTTTTCGGTAAATTCAAATCAATTTTAGCATCGTTCGCCGCACTGTCTGATGAGTAAAGATGGCCGTGCTCCTCGGGGAGGGACACACAGCCCCCGTCACTGGGCGCTTCCTCTTACAGTGTCATAAGATGAGCTGTAACCTGCCCTGTACATACTGTTACTTTATATTTATTTACTTTTTACTTTACTTTAATTGTAATTTTTCATGCTATTGCTGTTATTAATATGAGGTTCATCTGTTGTTATTGTAAACAGTGTTGTTGTCGTTGTTGTGTTATTGTATCTAATGTTGTTGTTGTTGTTGTTGTTGAGTGCTACCTGCCACCTAGCTTTGGCAAAACTGTTGTAATAGCTGTCATCAAATAAAGCTGAATTGAATTGAATTCAAGTGAAAGAGAGAGAGAGAGAGAGAGAGACAAGCAATTGATTTAATACATTTCAAGAATACAATATAATTACATACACAGTCACCTGTTTCTGATGAACTAGAGCATGCAAGGAGAGAGGGGGGGTGGGAGGGAAAGAAAGAGAGCTTGTGAGAGAGGGAGGGAGGGAGGGAGGGAGAGATCTGCGATGTCCAGAAAGAGAAAAGGAGAAAAAAAACTTTTGTGCTGAAACCACATTACACAAAATAATAAATAATTACATAATTAAATAATAATAACACTAAAAATGATAATAATTATAATAATTATAATAATAAATAATGATTATAATAATAACAGAATAAAAATCATAATAAAAAAATAATAATGATATTGCAAATAATAATTATTATTATTATAATTATAATTAAAATAATAATAAAAATTGCTGACGGCAGTATCACAGGGTCCCGTTTATTAGTTTAAGGTATGTGTTACAGTTTTTGGGTTTCTGTGAAATGCATCACAGTTTACGAGCACAGTCTTCTGTATCGCGACATTTTACTTGTGAAACAACTTCATAATGACATTCATTGGTATGTTTCATGTAAATTCCTGTTCCCATTTCAAATTGTGGCTTTGATGTGCAATACTTCAACCATCTGTTATGACCCAGCAAGAAGGTCCTGGGTTTGATTCCCGCCTGGGGCGCTGTTGGCACCGTGCTGCGGTGGGTTATCTCCCAAATAGGAGCCTTTCTGTGTGGAGTTTGCATGTTCTCCCCGTGCTCGCATTGGGTTTCCTCCACCTCACGTCAGTAAGGACCCCCACCCAAAACATGCACACATCATGGTCTGACCAGCGATGGACACTTATCACCTGGTCCCTTGGCGCGTCCACGTATGCTGCCCACTGCTCCTGGCTGTGGCCCCGGAGGAAGGACGAGCCAGGATGGGTCAAAAGCAGAGGAACCATTTCACTGGCCACCACCCAAAAAGCATGTGCGGTCATGTGACAAATAAAGATTCTTCTTCTTCTTCTTCAATATGTGAATATATGTAAACCTAGTACATTTGTTGCTGCTTGTATCCTTCGGTAACCCAACTTCCAACGTATTTAATTTGTGATAATTGTAAATAAATTACAGATAACCAGTCATGTCTTAAATAGCTATTGTACAAATTGCAGTTTTCATTCATGTGTTTCACTGTCTTAATTGACTTATGATAGTGTGCTGTCCTGTGATTGTCCTGTTATATCTTTCGTTTTCACTTATTGAAAATGATAATGCTCTAAAGAAGGAATTAGGTCTAGGTCATTTTGTATCCATATGCAAACATTTAGGATCTTGTTTTTAAGAACTGCTGATAAACTCATGGCTGCATACTGTTTATTAATGGAATCTCCAAATTTTAAATCATCCTGGTAAACATGAGCCTCTTAACACCGATACGCATGGGGAATCAACATTTACATTGAAAGTTTTTCCACTTATGTTTTTTTCACAGTATTTTCCTTCATTGCTTTCATATTGTGACTGACCTTGACAACTGGATTTTTGGACAATGGTTTCTTTAATGTCTTGGATTTCCGGCTATTTTTTGACATCTGCAACAATAGCAAAAACAACTTTTGTAATTACTTTTCATAACAATTAAAATAAATACATTTCATTTTAGAAATATATAAATACATGTTAGCTGTAATTACTACTGTATTGTATTTTTTTCTGTTAATAATGTATTTAATAATATACAATTGATTATGGGAGAATTTGTCAATACCAAAAACATGTTCTGCCTTTTCATTACAGTTTGTTAAGTTAACGTGTAGGAAAATGTTTATCCCAGTTAAAAAATGTGCTCCTTTTTACTTTAAACTAAATATTTTCTTTGTTTTAACTTACTTTGTTGTATGTATTTACGTCTTGAGTATCAGTGAGGGTAGGTGACGTTGTGTCTCCTGTACGTCAATTATGACCTATTGATGTAGATTTACAAAAGCAGTGGAATTTATGTAATTGAATTGTTGACATTTTCTTTGGATTACATTTTCAATAAGCTACATTTCCATGAAATATGAAAAATGTTGTGGTATTTCTGTTAGTTATTATGATTATGCAGCTTCTATTTTTCAGACACCTCGCTGGATGTTGAACGCATCACTCAGTCACACATTTCAGTGGATTCAACTCAAAGTGGTCGCAAGTTTTTGTGAATTACTTTATTTTTTATTTTTCATTAATCCGGAAAAGTGATGAGGTCCACAGAGATAATATATAAAACAGATCTACTGACATCTACCAGGTAGGAAGGTACATAAATATACATGTAAATTGATTGTTTGGTAATGTAGAATCACTACAGGGTGACAGCGTCTACACCATCCAACTGGACATTCTGAGTCAGAACCTGCACATTTAGAGTAAATTGTATGATGACGTCATAAAGCGTCTTACTGTTAATCTTATCTCGTTCAATTTGTTTATGGATAGTGGCGTGTCAATCAAGCCTGACCAGCTGAATATTTGGGGTCAAAGTTCTTCGGTTGTTTATAAATTTCTGCTCTGTATGTGGATCGTTTGGACAAAACTACAACCACCAGGTGTTTGTGACAATCTGGTTCAGACAAGACGGAACCGTGTTTGTAACTTCTGCCGTTCTTCTGTTTCAAATAATGTGGGCTGGATCCCCTAATAAGTTTATTAAAGGCCTTTTCTAAAGTCTATTAAAGGCCTAATATCATTAAATAACTATATCATATATCCTCCTATATCTTAAATCTATACCCTGTATTCATGAATATATTATAGAGATATATTAGAGATAGAGATAGAGATAGAGATAGAGATAGAGATAGAGATAGAGATAGAGATAGAGATATATTATAGAGGAAGTACAGGAGAGCATAGAGCAGAAGAGGATGGCGAAGAAGAAATGGGATAGTCAGAGAGATGAAGAAAGTAGACAGGAGTACAAGCTGATGTGGCGCAAGGCGAAGAGAGAAGTGGCAAAGACAAAGGACGAGTTGTATGAGAGGTTGGACAGGAAGGAAGGAGAAAAGGACTTGTACCGATTGGCAAGACAAAGGGACCAAGCTGGGAAGGATGTACAGCAGGTTAAGGGTGATGAAGGATAATGATGGGAATGTGCTGACTAGTGAGGAGAGTGTGTTGAGAAGGTGGGAGGAGTCCTTTGAGGAGTTGATGAATGAAGAAAATGAGAAGGAGAGAAGAGTAGATGATGTGGGGATAGTGGATCAAGAAGTGCAGCAAATTAGCAAGGATGAGGTGAGAACAGCATTAAAGAAGATGAAGAGTGGAAAGGCAGTTGACCCAGATGACATACCTGGGGAAGCATGGAAATGTTTAGGTGAGATGGCAGTGGCGTTCCTAACGAGACTGTTTAACACCATCCTGGAAAGGGAGAGGATGCCGGAGGAGTGGAGAAGAAGTGTACTGGTACCATCTTCAAGAATAAGGGAGACGTACAGAGCTGTAGTAACTACAGGGGAATAAAGTTGATCAGCCACAGCATGAAGCTATGGTAAAGGCTAGTGGAGGCTCGGTTAAGAGGAGAGGTGGGGATCAGCGAGCAGCAGTATGGTTTCATGCCAGGAAAAAGTACTACAGATGCCATGTTTGCTTTAAGAACACTGATGGAAAAGTACAGGGAAGGCCAGAGGGAGTTGCACTGCGTCTTTGTGGATTTAGAGAAAGCGTATTATAGGGTGCCGAGAGAGGAAGTGTGGTATTGCATGAGGAAGTCGGGGGTGGCAGAGAAGTAGGTAAGAGTGGTACAGGATATGTATGAGGCAGTCAGACTGTAGTAAGGTGTGCAGTAGGCGTGACCAAGGCATCAAAGTGGAGGTGGGATTGCATCAAGGATCAGCTCTGAGCCCTTTCTTGTTGCAGTGGTGATGGACAGGTTAACAGATGAGATCAGGCAGGAGTCTCTGTGGACTATGATGTTCACGGATGACATTGTGATCTGTAGCGATCTGAGCAGGGAGCAGGTGGAGGAGAGCCTGGTGGAGGCAGCATTAGAGAGAAGAGCAATGAAAGTCAGCAGGAGTAAGACACAATACATGTGCCTGAATGGGAGGGAGGGCGGAGAAAAGCTGAGAATGCAAGGAGGGGAGGTGGAGAAGGCGGATGAGTTAAAGTACTTGGGGTCGACCATCCAAAGCAGCGGAAAGTGCGGGAGAGAGGTGGAGAAGAGAGTACAGGCAGGGTGGAGAGGGTGGAGAAGAGTGTCCGGAGTGATCTGTGACAGGAGGGTTCCAGCCAGAGTGAAGGGGAAGGTGTACAGGACGGTAGTGAGAGCAGCCATGTTGTACGGCTTAGAGGCAGTGGCACTGACTAAGAGAGAGGTGGATGAAGTGGAGGTGGCAGAGTTGAGGATGTGGAGGTTTTCAGTGGGAGGGACAAGGATGGACAGGATTAAGAATGAGGACATTAGAGGGACAGCTCAGGTTGGACAGTTTGGTGGAAAAGTGAGAGAGGCCAGATTTAGATGGTTTGGACACGTGTGGAGGAGAGATGAGAGTTACGTTGGGAGGAGGAGGCTGAGGGTGGAGCTGCCAGGCAAAAGGAAAAGAGGAAGCCAAAGAGAAGCTTGATGGAGGTGCTGAGGGAGGACATACAGGCGGGTGGTGTCAGGGAGGAAGATGCGCATAATGCAAGGTGTTGGAGGCAGATGATCCACTGTGGCCACCACTAACGTGCGCAGCACAAAGAGGAGGAATATTAAATATGACATATTTAGCTTTGTTCACAATTTTACTGCTCTCCATTCCTATTTGATGTTCCCTGTGACACACTTTGTAACACTGTTTTGAGAAATCCAAAATAAAAAAGTTATTTTTATTATTGTTATTTTTGAAGAACTGCTATGAATATTATTATTATTAAAGGACTCTGTTCTCTCACTGTTACAAAGTACAATGGGGCAATTCGTGACCACGACCTTCTCCGATCATGATTGCCTCATTGTACTATGTATCGCAGTTCAGTTCTCTCAATTAAAAAGATTTACCCGGAGTGACTCCCAATAATCCAAAAAATGTTTTGGGTAAAAAAATAAAAATATTAATTATATATAATTAATAATTTCCATCTCAAGATTTTTGTTCAAGAAAACTTATCAAGTAGAATTTGGCAGATAATGCTGCTTCACCCAAGATATTTGAATCTAAACTCAAATATTCCTCATTCTTTTCATGAAATGTGTTTTTTTTGCAGCGTTTCTCTGGTTTGTAGCCGTGGAATTTTTGAGTTTTCCTGAATAAAGGAGCGTCTGTGTGGGACGTATCTGATCAGAGGAGACTTGTTGTTTAGTCTGTGGTCGGCATTAGAGCGACGCAGACGTTTTATCTGCCTCGAGTTTCTTAATCCTCTGACATTCAGGAGGGATCCCGAAAAAAAACAGGATCTGTTAGCGTCGTGCCCTCTTCACAACACATTCCACAATGTCTTTAAAGGATCGATGAGGTCCTGTGTGTGTGTGTGTGTGTGTCTGTGTGTGTGTGTATAACGGGGATGGTAGTTCAGGAGGTAGAGCTGGTGGTCTAGTGATCTAAAGGTTGCTGGTTGGATCCCAGGCTCCTCCTGCTAGCATGCTGTAGTGTCCTTGAGCAAGACACTTAACCCCTAATTGCTCCTGATGGCTGCGTCCGTCAGTGTTTGAACAATTGTAAGTCGCTTTGGACAAAAGCGTCTGATCAATGTAGTGTGTGTGTGTGTGTGTGTGTGTGTGTGTGTGTGTGTTGTTTCTAAACTTTCTCTCGTTTCCTACGTTCAATCCTTCAAACTACTCAACAGTCCAGACTTCAAATCCGGATCAGAAGACAAATCAACCTGAACCCGGGTCAAATCACACGTTCCATTTTGGAAACGTTCTTCCTTGTATGTCAAAGCGCTCACCGTAGCAGATGCGCGTTGTCGACAGGTGTTATGCCAAGTTTTGCTGCCTGCGGAGAAATGAATCCCTTTGCAGGAGCTGTCCCACGCGGAAAACAACGCTTTAGGAACTGGGAATGCTTTTGGAAAAAGCGTTCCATGGAGGGGGTTTTACAAACTACAAGAACAGAATCTAATAAAAGCTCCCGTTCAGCTGAATGAAGCGTCGAGCTGCTGCAGCAACAACAAAATACGGAGAAGATTAGACAGAAAACTGTGCTGAAAGTAGTATAACAGTTAGATGCGAAGATTAAATAGATAGATAATGCAGGATCCCTGGAGGGAAGTTGCAGTGTAACAGCAGCTCACATAAAAATCAAGAGGCGATGAAAATATTAATTATTATTGTTATTATAATAATAAATATAGCAGCAATACACGGAGTTCAGTTTATTTGTTTTAAGTAGGTATTACAGTTTTCCGGGTTCCGTGAAACAGAGCACAAGTTACAAAAGTTACAACAAACACCGTGGATGTCTGGACCAATAAATGTGCGCTTACGTCGGCATGTTTCTCTTCTGGTGTTTAAATATCCCTGAAGGACGGTCTTTTAGGAATTACCATCATTTCCTGGATGACGCAGTGCGGACACAAGAGAAAAGGTCGGTTCCCTCCAGTGGTTCTTAAAGCTTCCTGCGGTGCGACAATGTCTTCTTTGAACGATTATAGTTTCCGGGGTTTTGTAAAACGCAGCACGCGTTACAGGTTTCAGATTTTCCTTTAAACGCAGCCCCAGCAACAAGCTGCAATACACAGGGAACAGTGTACTCATCTTAGATACGTATTACAGTTCTCTGGATTCTGTGCAACGTAGCACGACTTACAATTTTTATAATTTTTACAAACAGTCAGAGATGAACCATGATTTATATGGCATTGATTCATAATGTTACGAGATATTTATAAAGATCACACAGAAATTAATAAGTGTGAATTATGAAAATGGCAATCTTAAGTAATGTAAAAAAAAGAAAATGGACAATTTGTATTAAGTTGTCTCAGTAACATGTATATAAACATTGTGTTGTATGTAGTTGTTTAACAAAAAAAGAAAATTGCTTGAGATGCACATTTTCAGAAACACAGATGACATTTGTGACGTATGTATTAGAAAAATTAAGCCATCTTAATAAAGATGGCTTAGGTATGCCTTAAAAAAGCGGTATACCTTAAAAGGGTATACTGTTTACATCCCTTATTACCATCGTTCCTGGATCATGCGGACTCAAAACAAAGG
>NC_137198.1:1843405-1883405 GCF_960531495.2 Zeus faber | reverse complement strand
TACATACAAGCACACATACATGCATGTATACATACAGATACACACGCATGCATATGTACTTACAAATACACACACATGCATCAATGCATGCACAAAATTAACAAGGAAAACACAGAAAGCGACAAAACAAAAAGCACAATGAACAACTCATGCGTAAATAAAAATACATGAAATAAAATCTTAGAATATTACTAACAACTGATTATTTCTTTGGTCAGAGAATTGTAGCAGGTTTGTTGTTTGTTGTGTATCGTTATCATAACAATATTATGATACGTCCCCCCCCCCCCTCTCTTTCTCTTACACACACACACACACACACACACACACACACACACACACACACACACACGCACACACACACACACACACGCACGCACGGTCCCAGTTGAATGGTTTTCCGTGCAGCCAATCAGAGCGCGGCTCCGCTCCGGGTCCACACCGACGCTCCGCTCGCTCGGCGCCGCAGAGAGAAGCTCCAGTCCGCGGCGCAGCGCCTGGTGCACCACGCTGCTCACCCGGAGGAGGAAGCGCAGGCCGGAGGGAAGAGGATACTCTGCTTTTTTTTTTGTTTTTTTTTCATTTTCATCTTTGAGGCGTTAAGGTGTTTTATTTTTTCCCTGATGGTATTGGACAGTGTTGGTTTGGAGACATGTGGAAGCGCTTCTCAGTAGGCTGCCTGCTGCTGCTGGCTCTGTGGGCTGAGGTGAGGCTCACGGCGTTTGGGATGGAGGTGTCGGAGGAAACTGACAAAAAAAAACGGATTCAAACCGGTGGATGCTGTGGTGCCTTTGCTTTTTAAAACAACGTGCGTTTCTCTTTTTCACTTCACTTGGACGCGGGTTCCAGCCGAACGGCGTCATGTGATTCCCGGACGAGCACATGTAGAGTTTGCTCTGGAAATAGAAAAAATGATATACTCTCTCCAAACTTTTTATTTTCTCTGTGAAGTGATAATGCAGGAAATGATCATGTATAACAAGACATTTTAATCTTTGAAAACATCTATAGTTTTTTATATTTCTTCATTCTAATTACTACGTTTATATATTGTTTGTGTGCATGTTGTGGCGCGCAGCAGCATCTGCGTCCATGGCGTTTAGTTGAAAAACCCCAAAATATTTAACCTCGACATAATTATAAATATCACAATTCATAGGTTTTAGTTTATAAGAAAACTGTTCAACAAACCGCCGTTGTTGTATTTTCCACCATTTGAACCGTTTAGAACTCTGCTACCCAGAGAATTAGTTTAAATAAGTGTCGGATTTTCAGCCAAACCGTGCGTAAAGTTATTTTTTCCACTTTGTACTTGCGTGTAAAGCGTTTCCAAGCGTACAGAGTGATTTATTTCCCCTGTCATCTTATCCCCAGGTGTCCCAGTCCACCGGGTACTTCGAGCTGCAGCTGCTCTCGGTGCAGAACCCCCGCGGAGAGCTGCACAGCGCGGCGTGCTGCGTCGACGCGTCCCGGGGCGAGTCGGACCCTGGGCCGCCGGGCGCGCTGCAGGACCGATGCCCGGAGGAGTGCCACACCTACTTCATTGTATGCCTGAAGGAGTACCAGGCCGAGGTGACCACCAAGGGGCTGTGCACCTACGGGACCGGAGCCACTAACGTGCTCGGTGGGAATACCTTTGGGTTCAGGAACGGAAGAAACGGCGCAAGTCGGACCAACGAGGACGGGAAAATTCTCATTCCGTTCCAGTTCGCATGGCCGGTAAGTTGATCTGTCCACGGAGAGTTTATACAGTAGACGGAGTCATTTATTAGACAGATTACACCAAACGGGCGTTATGTGGTTATTGTTTGGTTATTTGCTCATGCTCATCCACTTTGGGTAGATGCGCGTCCCTCTCCGGGCGCGCGTCTGTATCTCTGTATGAGGCGTGCACGGATCCCCGGTTCTCCTACACCGACAACCTGCATCTGTCTCCCAACTTGTGTTACTGCCGCGGGGGGATTTGGAAAGCCTCGGACCCGCATGACGCTCGGCAGAATGGGGGCTTTTGGAGACATTTTACGCACCGCTTATCGTGCTGGTTCTGCTGTAGTGGTTCTGCTGAAGTGGATCTGCTGCAGTGGTTCAGCTGCTGTGGTTCAGCTGCTGTGGTTCAGCTGCTGTGGTTCTGCTGTAGTGGTTCTGCTGTAGTGGTTCTGCTGTAGTGGTTATGCTGCAGTGGTTATGTTGTAGTGGTTCTCCTGTAGTGGTTCTGCTTTCGTGTTTGTGCTGTGGTGGTTCTGTTGTAGTGGTTCTGCTGTAGTGGTTCTGCTTTCGTGTTTGTGCTGTAGTCGTTCTGTTGCAGTGGTTCTGCTGCAGTGGTTCTGTTGTAGTGGTTATGTTGTAGTGGATCTGCTGTAGTGGTTCTGCTGCAGTGGTTCTGTTGCAATGGTTCTGTTGCAGTGGTTCTGCTGCAGTAGTTCTGCTACAGTGGTTCTGCTGTAGTGGTTCTGCTGCAGTGGTTCTGCTGCAGTGGTTCTGTTGCAATGGTTCTGTTGTAGTGGTTCAGCTGTAGTGGTTCTGCTGTAGAGGTTCTGCTGCAGTGGTTCTGCTGTAGTGGTTCTACTGTAGAGGTTCTGCTGCTGTGGTTCTGCTGTAGAGGTTCTGCTGTAGTGGTTCTGCTGCAGTGGTTCTACTGTAGAGGTTCTGCTGCTGTGGTTCTGCTGTAGTGGTTCTGCTGTAGTGGTTCTGCTGCAGTGGTTCTGCTGCAGTGGTTCTACTGTCGTGGTTGTTGTAGCTCGTGGGTCTGATGTGAGATAAATGTGAAAATATAAATGTGAAAATACTTATTAATACGACTTAAATACCTGGTGCTTTTAGGGTTGGACCTGGAATGTGCTTATTGAACCCCTGGCACAGGAACCACTGTGTTCCCCTTGTGACAGATGTGTTACAAAAATGGCCAAAATTCTACTATTCTGGCCTTTACAGGCTACTTAAGTACTTAAGTTACAAGGCTGTACTCTACTTTCTCATAGCTGGTGGAGACCACAGAGCGGCTGTTTATTAAGACGTGGTTGGTAACTCATTATCTAATCCAAACGGCACGCCGGGGCCAATCAAATCTAGTTCCTCTTCCTTGTTTGGCGAGTCAGCGTGGGAAACGGGAGCAATGTTGGCAACGTTTATTGAACCTGCTGTAATGAGCCATTATCAGATAAAAGATGAAAAAAGGAAAGGTTGTGTGTGTGTGTCCTGTCAGGAAGGAGGGTTAGTGAATGAGCTGTTCTGTCATCGCAGCCATGCACCAAAAACACTTTTGGGAGACAGTCACACATCTTTACAAGTTTTTCCGTCCCCAGCAGCGCTCACCCTGTAGGATTCGGCGGGACGGGGATCACAGTGGATCGTACATCTTGGGAGTCTTGCCAAACAGTCTTTCATGACTTGAGATAATGTCAAACCAACCTGATATTCTCACAAGAGTCTGGACCGGTCTCGGATCACAGGACCTGTTCCGATCGTCTCAAAGCGCCGCTGACGCGAACGGGCTCTAAGCGGCCCTTCAGACGGGAGATGTGCTCATGATTCTCTCTTGAATCATTATTTCGTGCATCATTCTTTGTCTGGGACTCGAAAAATCCGAGCACAAGTCCTTGGGTATCAACTAGGAACAAAGGAACCACCACAGACATGGGAGCTTTCTAAGTGCTTTTGAGCGAAAGACTTACGCCTTACCCAACACTACTTGACCAACAAGGCTCTGATGTCAAACCAGAGCTCCTCTATCATCCGAGGTACGTCTTTATGAACAATGTCCGATCAAAGCATGTGTGGTGTTGGCTCCAGCTGACCGGATGCCAGATATTGATCACGGTGTCCAGTTGAGTCCCAGCGGTTCTCGTTGGACCAGACACCAAAGCTGTGGCCGCGCGCCGCTAGCCGGATATTCATCGTATTGAGTGCATTGTGCGGTCGGCCGACTACGTGACCTACCCATTCATCACTCCCCACGGTCAGCTGTCAGCGGAGGGGAAGATGGAAGTAGTAACGTGGGGCCCTCTGGGCGGATTCCGTTACCACTAAGTTGTGTGTGACACAGGAGGTGGATATCGGTGTCACCAGCTACTCAAACAAGTGCAGATCCCCAGTCAATCTGGGTGCGGGGATGCCGGTACCACCCGGCCTCTCGGGTTCACACTCAGCGCCATTATTCGGGTCATTGTCTCGTGTGTGCGGGGGTCAGTATTTTCCACTATTGGGGGGTGGGGTCGATGGTATCTGTGTTGGTTATTTTGCCGAGGTTGTGCGTGGTTTAAATTCTGTTTGAGGCTGCGATTTAACACCGCCTGAGGAGCGTGGCTCATGAACTTTAGAGCCAAAGACAAGTTTTTACATTTGCAAATGAAGTGCTTTTGATGACGTTCCGCAAAGAAAATGAAATTGACGTCAAGAACAAAACAGCCGATAGTGTTCTGAAGGTCAGAGGTCACCGCAGCCCTCATTTCAGACGCATTCCCTTCACATTGCACAAAGATTGTAATTGATTTTAAGCTTTTTTCTCAACAGTCGGTGGCGTCTTTGGCTCGCATTGTGTCGAAGGCAAATATCCCTGTAATCAACAATTTGCAGGATAATCTCTCGGCAGCCACGGCGCTTGTGATCGTCAACCGTCCTTTTCCAAAACCAAAGCTCTAAAGACGTAGCATTCTGACACTTGTCTGGGGGGGAAGCGCCGCCTAAACCCGCGTGACCCGGACGGTTTCCAGGAATGTTCTGTCAAGCTATCGAGCTGCATCCTGTTTCGACCGTTGAGACGACTTCAGACCTCCGTCACTTCTCTGGTCAACTCCACCTTTCCCAGTCGTGATGGAATTTTGCGTGGAGATGGAATCCTAATCAGAGAACGGAGAAACTGCACCAAGTAGAAACGGAGAAACTGCACCTCAGTGAAATGATGGGATAGTTATCAAAGGAGACAAAGGAAAGGTTTTACTGAATGAAGAGCAGTTTGTTTATGGTCTGTGCAAGAAGACGTGTCATCCAGGTGAAGGGAACTGAATGGAACTGTACCGGCTGAGGTTCCACTCCCCGACCCCGTAAGCGTGGCTGTGGAAGACGTCCAGAGCGGTGCGGATACAAATTCGGGGCATTAGATGATAAATGACGATGTCGTGCGTGCTCGGAAAGAGCCCTTTGATGCCGCTCTTTGTGCGAATGGTTTACATTTGATTTGAGGCCAAACTCCTCATTCACTCTTTACATAAGTTGTAAATCCAAGCCAGGCCCCCGACCGGCTGCCGTTCCACGCTGCATGCTGGCAAACAGGACTGATGGCAGCTAATAGAGTCTGTTTTGTGTGAGGCTATGCCCTGTAGCCTGTGCAAGCGCTGGAATCCCTTGATTGGCTGCAGTATCTGGGCCACTGGCTCCTGACATGAATTAGCAGAGAAGAAAAGTCATTGTCCTGCCCCCTCGCTGATAATCTCCCCTTCATGTCGGCCCCTCCGGCTGTTTGAGTCTTTAGTGACATCTTTTTTCATGAAAGGGAGGGGAATGGTTGTAGATGGAATGAAAGAGAGAGGGAGACAAGAGAGGAAGGGTTGATAGTGGAGGGAGGAAGAAAAGGACTCCCTCCACCCCCTCGTCTCGGTTGTGAGGGTTCTGTCACGAGGGAGGTGTATTTTTGGATCTGCTCCTTCGCACTTAAGATGCTGTTTTTTGACTGTTGGGAGGAAAAAAAGGCCACCATTTAGCTCTCCTTCCCCTCTCCCCTCTCTCTGACCCAACCTTTCTCTCTCTCTCTCTCTCTCTCTCTCTCTCTCTCTCTCTCTCTCTCTATCTCTCTCTCTCTCCCCTTATGGGGTATTTTTAGAGAAGCCCTGTCCTCCCCTCACCCCTCTGTGAGCAAATCAAGGACCAGGGGCTCTCATACTCCTTAGGTTTCAAGGCCAGTTTATTTTTTTCTTCTGCCCCACTACTGCCAGAATCATCTCCTCTGCTCCTCCCCCCTGATTCCTCCCCCCTGCCCGGCCTGGCAGCGGCCATGATGGGCTGCGACCCCATTCAGAGAGCTCCTCTTCTCTGGCTTTTCTAGAAGTGTGCCGGTTGGCTTGAGCGCAATCTGTTGCAGCTTCTGGATCCGTCCGCAGTGGGGTGGATTTGGGGATGGAGGTGGGTGGAAACCGTCCGCCCACCTTTTGCAGATGAATAAGTAAGGCAGATATTGAAGGGGTTCCCTTGACGACATGGCCGCATTTTTCCATATGGTCCTTCCAGAACGGATCAAAATGACTGATAACTTTGCAATAACTTTGAAATTCCTGTGAAATTTCCATCGTCCGAGCGGCCAAACTGTGGTCAAGTGAGCCGTAGTTTGTTCCACCAGCCCTTTCATTCTATACAATTACGGTGCTATCAATACGACCCCTTCTACGTAGACAGGCGTGCTGGGAATCCTCCTGGATCCCTCCAAGCCCAGCATGCGTCACGATACACAGAGATGTTTCCTGGTGTTTCCGTGACCTTTGATAAAGAAATTGCTTGGACCAGGTTTGCTCTCCCAAATCCCAGTGGAACCCCTGCTCCCCGGACCGTCCGTCATCACGCAGTGGAACGTCAGGAGAGTCGTGCGTTTTCTTGACACGTCCCATTGACGCGCCCCGGCCGCCTCCCCCGGGTGCGTCTGGCTCGCCGTCCTGGTCTCCTGCTGGGTCGCCCATGCCGAGGCTTTTACGGCTGATGAGATGGAGACGCTCGGACTCTGGCGTCGGCCTGGGTTCTGCTTCTGGGGCCCTGGGATGGTGTTCGGGGGATGGACAGGGGGCCCGGTGTGGTGTGCCAACACCAACAAGCCTGAGTTCACGTGAACTTTTAAGACAATCCAGGGAATGTCAGTGCCGATGATCATGCGGTATCAATCTTGAATCTATATCATATCAGTACTGTCGTCTCTTTATTGACTGGGATTGGTCGTTGTTGCATCCTGATAAAAACCTGAAATGTTGCTCTTGTGCTCTTGAAGGCTTCAAGAACCCAATTCGCTGAGTGACCTCAACAGTGAGTTCCTCCGCCGGCCCGGCTGCACCGCACTCTGGAAGGTTTCTTCTGTGCCGCGGATGTTTGATGTCACAGCTCGTGTGTTGTGATCTACGAGGGTGTTTCCCGTCAATATCAATTATTTCGTGCAAGTATTTTATGAAAGCAGCTCCAGTAATCCATGTAAGCCATCATATTCTGAGGTACGTTGTGTATGTTGGAGTCCACTCCGCTGCTGGACGATTTCTTACCTTGACGGTTCCTCCTGAATATTTCAGCAGCTCCGTGATGTTCTGAACCTCAGACCTGGAGCTGCTGAGCCACCGTTCCTGTTCAGCAGAAGCTGCTTTCAGCTGTTTTTACAAGTGTTGTAAATATGTGTTTATGTTGGATGTTGTTAACATGTTCAAGGGGACAAACCAAGGACAGAATTGTGTGTGTGTGTGTGTGTGTGTGTACATGGTGTGTGTGGTTCCCAGCTCCCCCCCTCCCCCTCCTCCTCCTCCTCCTCCTCCTCCTCCTCCTCCTCCTCCTCACCATCTTGGTGTCTTTAATAAACCTAAAAGCTTCTTCTTCTTCTTTCCCTCTGCGCCGCGGCTATGTTTCCTCCGCACCGGGCCTCATCGTGTTTCTGCGTTGCCCCTTTAAATGTCTTCTGTCAAATAACAGATCGCCGCCTTGCGACTCAGGACGCGGTGCACCAGATTCAGGACGATGAGAAGACGTGAAATCTCCAGGAATTGAAATTCAAAGCTGAACCACATTGTGGTTATCGCAGAGTTTTGCAGATTCATGGATGTCTTTCTCCAAAGCTTCCTCCAGTTCTACCCTGCGATGAACCTCAGCTGGATTTAAGAGAAGAGAAGATAAACCTTTATTAGTCCCACACCGGGGAGATTTACAATTGACATTTTCTTTCCTTGGTGTTCTCAACTCTCCAGCAGACGTAGCTGTCCATCCTTCCCATGATGCATTGTGCGGGGCGGCCTGGGCTTCTGGTTCGGGTGTAGATAAAAGTGATTTGACTGAAGTTCAGTCTGGGCTGAGAATTCAAATATTTTCACATCACGTGAGGATTTGAAAATATTTGGGGGACGATGGGTCTCAAGTGTACATATATTTCATATTATAATTGAATTTTATAGTATGGTTTGAGTGTTAGATTTTTTTTTTTGGCTGCTTTGTTGGTGACAGTCCTTCCTCATTCAGGGAATGTGGCCCTTAACTAATCAATCGATCGTTTTTTATGAGATAAGATTAGAGAACCCTTCCCCGGTACAGCCATCACACTTATCGCCTGATCGCAATTGTTTGAGTTGACAGCTTTTGGAAAATCCCCCGGTGTCTCTGGGATGGTTCTGTTGAAACCTTCCTCCGGAGCAGAAGGAGGTGAAGGTTCATCGCTCAGGGTTTCTCAACACATCTGGACCAGAATCTGTTTTCCAACGTCCTCCTCTGACACACTCTGGGCAGGAGCCTCCTTCACTTTCTTTAAATAAAACTTCAACACACAGCCCTGTGGAAAAACCCCAACAGTCATCCCCAAAATATCATGAAATGATCAAATTTGAGGTATTCATGAAAGTATATCATGACATTTGATTTCTGTCGATATAGCCCAGCCCTGTATATAGATGTTGAATTATATTGGCATCAATTTTCCCATGATTGTTGTTATAATCAATCTTTCCATATGAACTGTTTATGAAACCCTTCTCAGTGACGGATGTTTGGTGGGGGTGTTGGGTGGTGTTTGGGTGGCGTGCTGGTTGTGGGAGTGGCTGCTGGTGATTCCCAGGACGTGGACGATAACTTTCTGGGACTCTCTGAAACGGCGAGGTCTTCTCTTCTCCGAGCTCTTTGTCAACGCTCCTTTCAGGGAGAACAAAGACTTAACACCCCAAGCCTTTGTGCCTAGACGCCGAGTCGTCAGGATGACGGAGGGAAAAGGGAGGAATACCTCCAGGAAAGGAGAGTGTGAAGTGGGAGGAGGGCAGACTGTCAGCGCTGGATGGGAGCCTTCTTATGAGTTTTGATGTTCAGCAACTTAAGGAGGTGTTGGGTTGTGAAACATGGCTCCATCCAGGGGTGGAGGCTGAGAAAACAGCTGATAATATCAGATCCCAACCGATGCCAGACTTTTGGGTCAGATGTGGATCCCGATTTGAGAGTCCTCGCCCACTGATTACCGATGTTTTGACCAAAGTGTCTAAATTTGAGAACATTTAACTTATACGCAAATAAATAAATAAATAAAAACGCACGTTTTTGATCGATTAAAAGAAAATGTAAAAGGTAACATTAAACAAAATCGATATTTTAAATTTTTTCCGAGTTCCAGTGAACGCATCATCATTTCCAGTACAAATTTGTTTCCCGAGTTTCCAATGAACGCAGCATGGGCTTCCTGCTTGGACGCGAGTGTAAACAAACACGGATGGATTTACAATGCCTAGTCGGACTTCAGCGCTTGTTTTGGTGAGTAACTTAAAAGTAGTGTAAAACAGACACGATATTTTGTTTATAACACTTGTTTAAAAATTGGGACACATCGGCTTCATAACTGCCCATTCTGATGTGGTCGGAAAAGTCAAATATTGGCCAAACTGACATATCGGTCGGGCTCTGGTTTTTATGTTGGTGATAATACAGGAGCTGCAATAATGGACCTGGAGCTGCTTTATTATCCCATGCGAGATCAGTCAAATTGGGGGATCTGGTTCTGCTGAAGTGAGGACCTGCACCTTCCTGCTTGGTTCAAACCTTAGTTGGTTTAACCAGTTTGGCCTACGTATTTTTTTCTAATATTCCTGAAATAAAGTCTGCCAATGCCATGCTAATGCCAGTTCTGTGCCAAAGACAAGGAAGTAAACGAGAATGAACAATAGGTTCAGTTCCTGAAACTCCAACGTCTGTAGTTGAGATAAAAGTAGATTAGATTACATTTAACTGTTGCCCTTGGGGCGGATGTGGTTCGTACAACAGCTTGAAATACCAAAGATCAAAGAAGAAACACCTGAACATCAGGGTAATGTAAAGAACACTCACGTTTTGTTCCCATTGACGTTGGCTTCAGTGTCTTCAAATGCAGAAGAATTTGGCATTAAACTCGGAGATTGATGTGGAGGAGCCTTTGCTTGAGCGAACCTCTAGATTGGCCTTCAAAAAGAACTCTTAAGGAGGTTGTAAACCAAATTCCTCACATGACCCGGACGCCACGTGCACCTGAACTCTCCTAAATCCGTCCCTCCGGGGCACTAATATCACCTTTTCTTTCAACCTTAAACGTGAGATGAACCCAGTTGACCCAAACTTTTACCTCCAGCTCCATCCTGGACGGGGAGCTCTGAGCTGCAATGGCTGATGGGATGCGGACGCCGCTGTTGGGCGGAGTCTCGGTGGCCGCTGGGGGTCGGGCGGTTTCTAACGGGAGGAATCAGATTTGGAATCAGACTTAATTCAGACAGATTTGGCCCCAAACCTGCCGCAACTTAGCCCGAAGTCACCGGTGTGCTAATTAGTGCCGACGAGAACCGACTGTGTGTATGGGTTACCGTGGGAACCAGTCCTGAGGGAAAGGCGTGGAGCGGTGACGGGTGACAGTCCGACCGCTCCACCTCTGGTGTGAGCCGTTATTCAGTTAATGTTCCCCAGAGGGGCGCCGTGGAGGGACTAATGGGACGTCCGGAAGGTTTCATGTTGCTTTACGAGGTAAAAACACCTTGAATGTTGATCAAATGCTTTGAAATGTCACTTAGTTGTAGGTACTACTTGGTGAAAAGAAGAAGAAAATATGATTGTAAATGATTATTTTAACCAAATGTATTTAGGCTAAAAATGCCAAAGAATAGGGAGCTAGTGGACCTATTATTCTCCTTTTGCACAAGTTGATATAGCTCCCCGAGGTCCCCAAAATATGTTTTTAAAGTTTTTTGTAGAAATTACCACTCAGACTATGCATTCTAACCATTCTAACATGCCTCGAAACCGTCCTGTTCCAGGAAGCTGTTTCAGTGGGTGGAGCCACTTTCCTGAGGGCCCCTAGTTCTATGAGCCAATGAGGTTTGAGCATGGCTTCCAGGTTCCGTTATATTTCATTTGTAAACTTTCGCTGATTTCACCTTCAACCTCTTGAATCTCTTGAATCCCTTGAATCATTCCACCAAAATATGTTTCTGAACAAATTTGATGTGAGAAATAATCAATCCAGTTGGTGAATCTTGACTCAAATCAGATCTACGAGGCATCAGGGCATCAGTTAAAAGATTGTTCCCACTGTCGTTGCCGTGCTCCAGGCTTGTGAGAGACTTGTAAACGTTAAAATTAAAAAATAAAATTAAAAAAAAATATATATATTTTTTTAAATAAAATTAATTAAAACAAATAAAATAATAACAATTTTTATTGGTTTTGTTTGTAGAAACACACAGCGGATGGCGTGCCGCAGCCGGCGGTCCGCCCACCACATACGCTGTACCTTTTTCTTATTTTTTTAAAGAAACACAGCAGAACTACTTTTATGATTCTTATATTTCCATTGTCTGTGGTTTCTTCACTGACAGTTGGTATTAATTCATCTTTCTTTGAAAAGATTTGTGCTGGTCCGTGCAGCCAACAGAGCAGTTACCAGCTGTGCCCCAAGTGATGTAATAAGGGGATGCAAATCTGAAGGACTCGTTGAATCCGGTGTTTTCTGAAGCAGACGGATGTAACAAACTGACTGGGTGGTGTTACGTCACAGCGTGTTAGTAGCTCCATCAGAGACCCACATGTAAGCAGTGGAAAAGAGACTTTTTCACAATGGTGCATTTTAATGTGGCTTAATGAGCCAAAATACACAAAGATATTCAAAATTCCGCCAGAAACAGGTGGTCACATGACTTGGATATGACCCAAAGAAGATGGATCGAAGAGAACCCAAACATTGTTCAGTTACTTTCTATGTTTCCAGATTTTTCACACCCATTTTCCACCCTTAATTCATAAAATAAATATATAATATTTGATCTTCACACACTGATAATGTGTGCACGTGCTGCCCTACAAAGCTTCATTTCTTTTTTCACCAACGTGAAAATAGGTTATTTCCTGGTGAACCCTCTCGGCACGTCTCCCTCTCACGCTCGCGGTGTGGTTTTGCTTTTCGCGTTCCTCGCGCATTTATCACGATCTTTGAGGATCCGTTGAACGGCTGGTTCCACAAAATGGCGTCAGAGTGTTTTGACGGACTTAAGGTGGAATGTGCCGCTGCTCGTCCTCCTCGCCGTGAAGGAGCGATGGATGAGGCTCCGCCCCCTGGAAGATGGAATTCAGAGAGAATGGGATTTTCACGCTTTCAGAGAGCGAGAGAGAGAGAGAGTGAGAGAGAGAGAGCGAGCGAGACAGAGAGAGTGAGAGAGAGAGAGCGAGTGAGACAGAGAGAGAGAGAGGGGGGGGGGAGAGAGAGAGAGAGCGAGCGAGACAGAGAGAGAGAGTGAGAGAGAGAGAGCGAGCGAGACAGAGAGAGAGGGGGGGGGGGAAGAGAGAGAGAGAGAGAGAGAGAGAGACTGATTCGATTAGAAGTGATTAGATCTGAGGACTGGGAAGGGAAGAGGAAAAGAAGAAAGGGAAGAAAGGGCAAGGAGTTAAAGGGGGAAATGTTGAAGGGAGGGAGGAAGAAAGGATGAAGCATAGGGAAAGGTGGTGGGAGGAAGGAAGGGAAGACGGGGAAGAAGAAAGGAAGGAAATAAAGGCATAAAAATGAAAAGAGGGAGGAAGGGAGGAAAGTGAGCGGGAGATGGATTGAAGGAAGGACAGATGAAGTGAGGAAGGAAGCAAAGACAGCAGGAAGGGAAGGGACGAAATGATGGAGGGAGGAAGGAAAAAGAAAGGATGATGAGAAGGGAAAGGAGCAGGGAGGTAGAGAAAGGGGGAAGGAGGAAATGATGGAGGAAACAAAGGAAAGGGAAGGGATGAAGAGGCTGGAGGAAGGGTGGGGGGTCGTTAACAACGTGCTAACCCCCCTCCCTCCCTCCCTCTCTCTCTCTCCCTCCCTCCCTCCCTCTCTCCATCCCTCCCCCCATGGCCCCAGGCCTCATGTTTTCATCTTTTATTCATCCCTCCATCCGAGCAGGTGGGATGTGCAGGTGTTGGGCTCTGATCACGACTCTGGAAGCTGTTAATTGGCTTGTTGTTTTCTTTCTTTCTATATGATGATGATGGTTTTACAAACTCTAATTTCATGAAAACTTTTAACATAAAACCAAAATTTTATTTTGAGTGTAACTGAAATATTTTGCTGCATTTGAAGTTTTGAAGTTTTGTAAATAAACGTGATGATCTTTAGAAAGTAAAACTTCAAACGAAGTCAAATGTATTGTTATTACTGTGTGTGTGTGTGTGTGTGTGTGTGTGTGTGTGTGTAATTTATTCATTGAACAGGTGAAGCTGTGGAGGCTCAGGGTTCGTTTCTCAAAAGTCAAATCCCTTTGACTCAATTGGAGGCGAGGTGTCGAGTGTCCCTTTAGGCCCCCCCTCCTCACCCCTCCTTTCCCCCCTCCTCACCCCTCCGCACCCTTCCTGGCCCCCTTCCTCACACTGTCCTCACCATCCTCACCCCTCCTTACCCCTACTCACCCCTGCTCATCCCTCCTTACCCCCCTCCTCACACTGTCCTCACCCCTCCTCAGCCCCTGCTCACCCCTCCTTTCCCCCCTCCTCACCCATCCTCACCCTTCCTGGTCCCCTTCCTCACACTGTCCTCACCCCTCCTCACCCCCCTCCTCACCCCCGCGCCCCACCAGGTCTCCCTCTCTGCCGACCCCAGATCAGTTCCTTTACGCTCTCACATTCTAACACACAAACACACAAACACACATACTGTAGATGAACGCACTCCCCCCCACCCCCCCTCTCTCTCTGTCTCTCGCTCGCTCATTCTTTCACTCAATTCAATTCAAATTCTCTCTCTCTCTTTAAACAGACGTTTACGTCGCCAAAGCAAATGGAAAACACGTAGTGAGGAATATGAATACAACTAGAACCGAACAAACAGTCGAGTCCAACACAGACTGAAAATGATGAATAGTAACGATAACCTAAAATATCTACGTACTGTTTACGTACATATTTTTAAATGTGAAAATCTCTCTTGCTCGGCCTCTCTCTCTCCACACACACACACACACACATTAAGACGCTGCAAACAGTAAGTCACGTGTGCACGCACACACACACACAATAAATCACACTCCAACAAAGCCTAATCCGTCAGCTGGCAGCCTGTGGTGACCACTGGACCTAATGAAGACGCTGTGATTGATTTATGCTGATTACAGTCTTCCAGAGCGACGGCTGCGGGCGGACGCTGCGCTCCTTCACGTCTTGCTCCGCTCGTCAAACTCGGTGTCTCACGGAAACTCATCGTCTCATCGTCTCCGTCTGCTCCAGAAAAGCTCCAGACAGACCCTGCAGGCTTTACAGCGCGGCGGTTTGGAAGTTGATGGAGCTGGCACCATGCCACTTTTTATTTTCCCAACTCCGATATGAAAATGTGTGCAAAACTGCAGCATTTAAAACCAAAAACATAAACTGTCGTTAACATCGGGCGGTGTACTTCACCTCTCTCTACGTCCTTGTTGCAGAAGTGTATCTGTGATGTTTCAGGATAGATTGGTCGGATCAGATCACATTCCTACTTTTTTTTCCTCCCATATCCAATACGACATTTTTATCTGGTACTGGCCTGGTACCAACTACCAAGAAATGAAGCTATTTTTTTAGCCCATGTTGACTTTCGTTGCGGTTTGTGTTGATGGCGTGGACGCTGGATGTTGCGATCCGTTTGGACCGGTCGGCGTTCAGACTCCGCGGTGCAAACCCAAGACCTTTTTCTGGAAGGTAACATCCTTCCTCGTCCCGTCACGGCGGGAACGTGACAACAAAACCAACCCCTCGTGGAGACGGCGCTCGTGCCCGTCTGGGCTGGCCCTCATCCTGTCGTTGTGCCGTCCAAAGAGTGGGTTCAGGGCCGAGGAATGTGCCACCAGAAATCATGGAGGGGGTCCAGAAAAATGCCAGATCTCCACAGATTGATGTTCATGGTGTTGGCGCCGCAGGCTTCTGTACTGGTTTAATAATCTGCACTGGAAGAATCTCGGTTCAGGAATGGCAGTGAAGTATTTGGTGCTTGAGGGTTAAACGCCTGAAGACATGAGTCTGACTCCATCTACTGTTCCCTCTGAGTTCCCATTGAGTTTAGATGTGATGTCACGTCTCAGCCGTGTCTTCCCCAAGTGACGTTCGCTCCAGAGAAAGAGGGAATCCCCCGTTTGGGCGCCTGAGACACGGCAACGGGGATGAGAACCGGAAAAGGGGGGAAAACGGGTCAGAAGGTTCCAGATCAGGTCGGGTCTACGGATCAATGAGGAAGATGACAAGCTATTTCAAAGTCAAAATGAATCTGGATTTTAATTATTGATATGAAACTTTTACAGTCATTTACAAGGAAACATCTAACTGTACTTTCCAAAAATATAAATCCTGTTTGATTTGTTGACCGCACCCTTGGCTCCCTGGCTTTACATTCTATGGCATGTAAGGTGATGGTCATAAGGTAACGGCTGCCGATATATCAATATAATATCAATATTGGGATACAGGACTAGATATGGTCTGGGATCATGGTTCTGGTAACATGGTGATTTATTTAAATGTCTTTAAGGAGAGTAAAAATAGAGCAATGCAGTTTTCTGAACTTCACTCAATGGTCATTATATCCACATTAGTGATGATTGGTTTTCCAATATGTATTGTGTGTAAATATCTTATGAAAGCACCAAAGTGTCAAATGATCCGTTTTGAGGTTTTCTTGTTTGAGGTATTGAAAATAATGGGATATTTGGTGTTGTCATCGACGCCGCATTAATAAAGGTGATGTGTTTAAGAAGAGAAGAATCTTTATTTGTCACATGACACACCGCACTACAACACATGCACACACACACACACACACACACACACACACACACACACACACACACACGCTTTTTGGGTGTCTGCATTTGACCCATCTTGGCTTGTCCTTCCTCCGGGGGGGCAGCCAGAAGCAGTGGGCAGCATTCGACGATGCACCCGGGGACCTTGTACCAAGTGTCCATCGCTGGTTGGATGGTCGTTGGTGATGTTGTGCATGTTTTTGAGGGGGGTCCTTACTGATGTGAGGTGGAGGAAACCCCATGTGAGCACGGGGAGAACATGCAAACTCCACACAGAAAGACTCCTATTTAGGAGATAACCCACCAGAGCAGGGTGCCAACAGTGCCCCAGGCAGGAATCGAACCCAGGACCTTCTTGCTGTGAGGCAGCAGTGCAGTGCACTGACTCCGACTCCTAATAAGACCCCTGTTCTCTGTGGACTCATTCTGAATCGGGTGGGACGGGCACTGCAGGTATCTCCACACCGTCTCTGCTCCAACTCCCACTTCTTCCAACACTTGAGCGGTTTAATGAGTTCCTAAGGTCGGTCCGTGTCCAGGGTAAATAGAGAGGCCGTCCGTCCTCTGTAATCTGTCTCCGTCTCCTCCGTCACCTCCCGTCCCCTCAACCCGCCTGGGTCATGGGAACCGACCCATCTGACGCACCATCACACCTCCACATCGCTCCACTCTGCTTTCCATTCTTCCTTTTCTACATCGTTTGTTTGTGGTTTCATTGAGGAATTTATCACCAGGGTAATCGGTGAGGTTTAGTTTTATAGTGGTAATCCCTCTGATTTTTCTTATAAAAAATACCATATTTGATCATTTATTTAGCTGTTAATTTATACCAAACAGCCATTCAATGTATTTGTGTTCTGCACGTGCTCCTCTATATGCTGTTTGACATGGTTGCTGGCGGGGTCCGCCTTTCGAAGAAAAGAAAGAAACAGTCTTTAATTGTCACACGACACTCCACAACACATGCATGCACATGCTTGATGGTGGCCGGTGAAATGGCTCCTCTGCTTTTGACCCATCCTGGCTTGTCCTTCCTCCGGGGGCACAGCCAGGAGCAGTGGGCAGCATACGTGGACGCGCCCGGGGACCAGGTGATAAATGTCCATCGCTGGTCAGCCGATGATGGGTGCATGTTTTTGGTGGGGGTCCTTACTGACGTGAGGTGGAGGAAACCCCATGTGAACACGGGGAGAACATGCAAACTCCACACAGAAAGGCTCCTGTTTTTGGAAGATAACCCGCCGGAGCACGGTGCCAACAGCGCCCCAGGCGGGAATCGAACCCAGGACCTTCTTGCTGTGAGGCAGCAGTGCAATGCACTGCGCCACCGTGCCACCGTTCCACTGATTATAGTGTAATTCTCTCCAACACAGAAGATCTTGTGGATTTGGACTCTAGTAACTCTCCATCAGCTGCTTGTAACCACATCAGAAGGAGTTTATAAGTTTTAGTTTTCAAACAAAAGTCTCTGAATCAGTTTCAGACCCCAGAGAAATGTCACGTCTTGTCTTCTCGTTACAATCAGTTGAAATACAAAACATGAGGCATTGTGATGTCACCGAGATGGAACGCCACCGAAACCCACGGTGTTGAACGGTGTTGAACGGTGTTGAACGGTGTTGAACGGTGTTGAACGGTGCATTCAGCATCGCTGGTCGTGTTTTCAGCTGAAGCCTGAAACTGTCGTGCTCCGGTTCCTGGGAAAAACAAGGGGGTTTGCGCTGCTGTACGATGGAAACCGTGACGTTTCGTATGCTCTTGCTTCTTGCTTCTTGCTTCTTGGTTCTTGGTTCTTGGTCTTTTGTTGTGCCCATAGATCAATCCTCGTTTCCCAGTGTAAGTGAGCTTTCTATCTCAGAGTATCTTTCCTCTAAATAAATCAGGAGCATCGAGGAACTTGTTGACTTGTTTGTGTTGCTTCGTCTTCGTACACTGATGAATTCATCAGACGGTCGATGCTCCGCCGCCAGCTTTTAACACCAACATCCTCCATCCTCCTCTGATGAAGTGGACGACTCCACCTGGCCTCCATACTGACCTATGATCTCAATTTCAAGCTGGACGTAGTAAACTCATCGGGTCCCGAAAGCCGCTTTCCGCTGTGACTGCCTGCTGGGAGCTATTTTCAGTGAATTTGACATTTCACTTTGACACCTTTGACATTTCAATGCATATATGTATGGAAGTATGTATATGTATGTGACAATTAAACCTCTTGAATCTTGAATCTTGAATCAAATCATATTATCCCGACGTTTTGAGCCAATCACGTTCCATTTAGTGATGGGAGACAAAGCTTTAGATGGTCATACGTCTTTATGCAGTGTCGACATTCCATACGCACACCACATGTGAAAATGGTGGATTCCCTTCATCGGTTCCTTACAGAGTAGAGGTGGAGCAGACCCCCTTGTCCCTCTCTTCTTCATTCTTCAGTGAATCAGTCATTTTCCAGGTCAGGGATGTGATGTCGTCACGGATTCAGCATCACTTCCTGAGCTGATCCTCATTACATGAACCTTAAATTAATCAATCCATTCAAACTCGGACAAAATATAATTTTGTCACATTTTGATAACAACTGTATGAGACTGTCCCAGGGCTTGATCGCCCCCCCCATCTTACAGTACCTGTCTCTCCACCCTTCCTAATAATAAACCAACCTCACAGTACAAACACAGTCCTTTTAAGTGCGAAATACACAGTGTTTTACCTTTTTTTTCTCAAGGAGTAGTTATCCCCTCTTTTGCTCGCACTCTCTGTCTGTCTCTCTCTCTGTCTGTCTCTCTCTCTCTCCCTCTCTCTCACCCTCTTAGTCTCTAATCTCCCCCCAGCTCCACTTGGTTCCCTCCCCTGTAATCTTCCTCCATGTCCGAGTCGGTGTTGGGTCATGGGAACCCGCAGCTGCTTGGGCGGCCCCATGCAGCTGACGGACAGCCGGCTCCATCTTGGTTTGTTTGCCGATTGCCAGCGGGAAAAAAAAGAGACGAGAAGGAGAAGAGAAAGATAGCATAAGTTCACACCTGAAACAACGTGGACTTTCACTTCGTTTCTGTGGGACGCTGAAGGAGTGTTTCCCCGTTGGAACACGGAGTACCACCCGCAGGCCTCCGCACATGATGTTCAGATGTGTTTGTAATTCTAAAAACAGCAAACTGTGATAATCTAATAATGATTCAACTCAGAATAACAAGTTTACGTCCAGAAACAACTGTTTGATCATTGGCTCTGTCTGGCAACAGTAACTAATCACTGAATGTCTGTCTCTCTGCCTATTGGTCTATCTATAAGTCTGCAGGTCTTTTAGTCTATAGGTCTATCTTTTTATAGGTCTGTCAATCTATGGGTCTATCGTGCCATGGGTCTATTGTTCTCCGGGTCTATTGTTCTATTGGTCTATTGTTCCCTAGGTCTAACAGTCTACAGGTCAGTCTTTCTTTAGATTTCTTGGCCCATGGGTTTATAGGTCCAGCGGTCTAAGCGTCTATAGGTCTGTTGGTCCATCAGTCTATAGGTTTGTTGGTCTAAGGTTCAATCAACCTAAAGGTCTAGTTGTGTGTTTGTCTGTTTGTAGGTCTGTCTATAGGTCCTTAGATCTATAGGTCACTGGGTCAATATGTCTATATGTCTATCAGTCATTATGTCTATATGTCGAGAGGTCTATAGGTCCTTAGGTCTTTATGTCTATAGGTCTATAGTTCCGTTGCTCTAACAGTCCATCAGCCTATGGCTTTATAGATCGCTTGACCATGTCAAAGTCCCCATTACTCCAGTGTCCAGTAGTAATACAGTGCCATGTAAGGCTGGACAACTCAGTATTCACCGATTAATACAATCATTTATTTTATCAGTCGTAGTCTCTTGTAATAAAGTGAAGATACCTTTTTTATTATGACCTGGAGATTTGAACACAAGAGTTAATTTGGACTCATTTGAACATAGAAGCAGATAATGTGATATTGTTGGTAGGTGTTGTGTAGTTTGGTTGCATTGTCTTCTTTGGCAGCATTGTGTTGCGTTGTTTGATGGCATGTGCAGTAGTTTGGTGGAAGTGTGTATGGTTGTGTTGTTTGGCAGTGTTTTGTTGTGTAGTGTAGTTTTGTTTTGGGTTGTTTGGCAGTGTTGTGTGGTTTGGTTTTGTTGTTGTTTGGCGGTGTTGTGTTGTTTGTTGTTGTGTTGTTTGGTGTTGTGTTGTTTGGCGGTGTTGTGTTCTTTGGCCATGTGATGTTTGGTGTTGTGTTCTTTGGGGGTTTGTGTTGTTTGGTAGTGTTGTGTTGTTTGCCGTGTTGTGTTGTATAGGGATGTTTTGTTGTTTTGTAGTGTTGTGTTGTTTGGCGCGTTATGTTGTTTGGTAGTGTTGTGTTGTTTGTGGTGTTGTGTTGTTTGGTGTTGTTGTTGTTTGGCGTGTTTTTCTTCCTTGCATGTTGTGTTGTTTGCTGTTGTTGTTTGACGGTGTTGTGTTTTTTGGCTGTGTTGTGTTTGGTGGTGTTGTGTTGTTTGGTGGTTTTATGTTGTTTGGCGTGTTGTTGTTTGCATGTTGTGTTGTTTGCGGTGTTGTTTGGCGTGTTGTGTTGTTTGGCGGTGTTGTGTTGTTTGGCGTGCTGTGTTGTGTAGTGTACAAGTGTGAACAGAGCTGGACGGGGAAAATTGGCTGTGACATTTTTGACTGTCTCCATTACGCTAGGTCCCTTATTTGTTTAAGGAAACCTTTAATAAGGAAACGGAACACAATAAAATCCATGTCAAATAAAAACACATTGTCTTTATAAGGACAGTGTGTTAGTGTGTTAGGAACGAGGCGTATCGAGGCGTAGACATTACCGCCAACGTTCTGTTACCGTCATATCTCTCTCTCTACGTTGTCCTCAGAAGAGCCTCCCATCGGCATCTCCAGTCTGGCATAGGCATTCTCTTCAAAATAATTGTCCCTAATACCTGAAAGTGGGGGGACAAAACATCTGGGTGCCTCTATTCCAGCGCCCATGGGGCCTATTAAGAGATGTGATTGGGCCAGCCCAGTATCAGTTCAGAAAATGAACCAATGGGTCGCTGTCCCTGATTGATGGTCCGGCCGTTAGACAAAACATTTTTGTTATTTATTTTGGTGCACCGGCCCGGTATGTAGTTTGGTGCAGAGGTGTGTAGTGTGGTGTACAGGTGTGTAGTGTGGTTTACAGGTGTGTAGTTTGGTGCACAGGTGTGTAGTGTGGTGTACAGGTATGTAGGGTGGTGCCGGGGTGTAGTGTGGTGTACAGGTGTGTAGTGTGGTGCACTGGTGTGTAGTGTGGTGCACAGGTGTGTAGTTTGGTGACAGGTGTGTAGTTTGGTGCACAGGTGTGTAGTGTGGTTTACAGGTGTGTAGGGTGGTGCCGGTGTGTAGTGTGGTGCACTGGTGTGTAGTGTGGTGCACAGGTGTGTAGTTTGGTGTACAGTTGTGTAGGTTGGTGTACAGGTGTATATTTTGGTGTACAGGTTTGTAGTTTGGTGTACAGCTTTGTAGTGTGGTGTACAGGTGTGTAGTTTAGTGTACAGGTGTGTCGATTAGTGTACAGGTTTGTAGTGTGGTGCGTTTCGAGCCGTTGTTCCTCTGTTTTTCATTTGGAGCCTGAGGTGCTGAAGCAGATAATCAGTGACAGCAGCAGTGTGGGAACCAGAGTCAGTTCCCACACTGCTTCACTCCTTCGATCCTTCACTCCTTCACTCCTTCACTCCGTCACTCATTCACTTCCAACCTAACCCAAAACTGTAGGGGGGGGGGGGTGTAAAAGAAGTAAATGGAGAGAAACAACAGACACACACAAGAGTGTGTGTGTGTGTGTGTCTGTGTGTGTGTGTGTGTGTGTGGTGTGCACCTCCTCCATCATTTGGGAGAGAGACCTTTGACGGGTTCAGTTCTACCACAACCGCCTTGTTCATTCATGTTCAGAACTTGTTTGATTGACTTTCATTCTGGTGTCGTACAAACACCTTGAATCACTTTTAACGACGGTGGTTTGTGATTTCACTCATTCCTTCTCGCTATCTCTGTTTATTATCATTTTATCTCGACAGGAATCTGAAGCAACCTCACAACCTGATTTGTGAGGGTCAGGAAGCCTGTTTGTGCTCAATAAAGTACTTTTTTATTTTTCCGCATAAATTTGGGCATTAGTGAGAACTCCACTCCCGTGCCGCCGCACTCCACTCCTGGATTTGGGTTCAGGAGGTGGATGGAATCAATTCTTCCTTGGTTTATTACTGGACAAAATGTGTTTGTGTGTCTGGAAATGACCTCTGACCTCCGTCCTTCTCTCCTGCAGAGGGCGTTCACGCTGATCGTCAGCGCCTGGCACTGGGACAACAGCACACACAACAGCAACGGTAAGATGCCCACCTTCCCTCCTCCCATCTCACCTGCCAATCCACCTGTTTCTCCTGGTTTCTACCCAACCAGCCTCTGTTCCTCCACCCCAAACCTCGCTCAGAAAAACGACAACAGAGCGGCTTTATAAATAAACTTGACTTGAGCCGACTGACAGACTTATCTACCCGTCTATTTGTGTGGTTGTCTGCTCCATCTCTCCGTCTTTCCAAGCCTCTGACAAGGAGCCCAGATAACATGAACATGGAGGCTCTGAAACAGCTCCACAGCTTTGCAGTGTAAAAGGTTTTGTTAAAGATTTAGCAGATACGTATAAATAGGTTTATATGTAGGTTCAAAACAGGCTATTGTTACCCTGTGATAATTGCATTTGCAAGCAACATTGGCTGTTGGGTTTAAGGCTTAAAGGGAGGTTTATTTTGGGCCGTAGTCGCCTTGATGGACAGGACTCTTGGTGGTGCTGGAGCAAGGTGGGCGCGTTTCTCCCTTCCTCCGACTGTCTGGTGCTTTGACTTCGCCCACCTCAGGACACCAAAACTCCGCCCCCCTGCCCAAATTTGGGAGTTCTGGCTCCATCCTGCCAAGACGGGAGCGAGCGTCAACCCTAACTCGAGCCTTCAAACACTGCAGATGCCACGTCCATTTTTTCATAAAGTCTTTGATCCAAGTATTACAGGGACATCATCTGTAGTCTATTGATCTATATAGTCTGATAGTCTATATATGGGTTTGAAATTGACCAGCTTGAGCCTCGAGTTGGGGTCCTGAAGCCTCGCAGAAACACCCGGCAGGAGGTGACACCAGCGATGGTGGCCGGTGTTTTGGATCTTTTGCCTCCTTGTCAGCGAATGACCTCGTGGTGTTCTCTGCATCGCTAACACTCACCGCTCACTCGCCGCTAATCCCAGATCAGCCGCGCTCTGTCCAAGGATTTTCCACTGGTTCCCAGTCCGGACACATTCCGACGCTGCAATAAGCCCCAGAGGGAAACGGCAACTGCTGCTGCCGAACATGGTCTGTGTATCCCAAACAACAGAATGCAACTTGAGGGTTTGATAAATATACACGTACAAAGGAATGTGACAACATGGGTTGGTGTAAGCCTAGGACAACGGACATTTAAATATTTGAAAAACAAAGAAAATACGTCAAGGTCAGTGTTTTTGCATTGGTGCCTCACTGCAAGAAGGTCCTGGGTTCGATTCCCGCCTGGGGCACTGTTGGCACTGTGCTCTGGCGGGTTATCTCCCAAACAGGAGCCTTTCTGTGTGGAGTTTGCATGTTCTCCCCATGCTCACATGGGGTTTCCTCCACCTACCATCAGTAAGGACCCCCACCAAAAACATGCACACATCATGGTCTGACCAGCGATGGACACCTGGTACCAGGTCCCCGGGCGTCGACGAACGCTGCCCACTGCTCCTGGCTGCCCCCCAGGAGGAAGGACAAGCCAGGATGGTTCAAATGCAGAGGAACCATTTCACTGGCCACCACCCAAAAAGCGTGTGTGTGTGTGTGTGTGTGTGTCTGTGTGTGTGTGTGTGTGTATATGCATGTGTTGTCATGTGACCAATAAAGATTCTTCTTCTTTTCAATGTATTTGCAAACAGCAGTGGACATCAGGTATCAGGTTAGGCATCAAAATAACATTATGATAGGGACTTGGAGGCTTCCGGTCCACTTGAGATGCACTTGGGAGCCAGGTTTGGACCAGAACCCACTGGTTGACAACCACTGGTTTGTTGTATCATCCTAATGGCACTGGCAGGAGATGGAGTGTCGATGCCAAGGCTTTGTGGTGTTCAAGGCCACGGTCTAAATAACTGATAACTAAGTAAAATAAACCTCAAAGATCGAAGATTTTTCTTTTTGATTGTTCAGCTTTTCTTACTGCTTGGTGGAAATATTTACATTTACAATCACTCTATGACCTTTGACCCAATATTTCCAATATCTGAGCTGAGGTGTCAGGGCCGGTGTGGTCCGTACGAGGCATAAATGTGAGGATGGGGTGGGAAGCGGTCCAGATCTGCTCAGCGTGTTGTTCTGCGTGGAAGTGGACGACAGCCTGGCCGCTCCCTCCTCCAACACTCCTCCCTCCCACTCTCTCACTCTGTTTTCCTTCTCCCTGTCAGCCGGGATCCCTCCTTCCTCCTCAGTATCCACTCTTTCCTGCCCATCCGCTCCTCACGCACCGAGCCATCGAGCTGCACCAAACGCCATCGTTCCGTCTTTCCAGCTCGGTTCTGCACAAACGCGGTTGAAGGTTTCCTCCTGCCGCCGTTTTTTACCGTTTTTTTTTTCCCGATCGGCCAATCAGCCGCCTGCGTCTGTACCGGTATTCCTGATGTCTTGCTGGTTTCTGAACTGGGGCTCAGGAAGCTGTGGCCGGTCGTCCTGCAGGGTTATTTTCATGCCCCCTCATTACGGCTTCCAAGGGGCTCAGGAAGGAACAATTTGTCCTGGAGGAAGCCCCCGCCAGCGCAGAGAGAGCGCAGACGCAGACGCAGGGAGGGAAAAGTGAGCGAGGACCGGATGCTGCCTGCGTGGATTCACACTGCACTTGATGTCTGATATCACGATAATATCTGATCAAATAAAATAAAAAACACCACGTGGAGGGAACCCGTGGAGACCGTCGTTCTCAGCCTCTTTTACGACGTCGGTGTCGTATTCCAGCGGCAGGATTATATCTCAATGGTGTCAAGGGAAAGTGTTTGTTTTATGGCTGAGCAATGTTGACAAAACCAAATATCACGATATTTTTGGGCCGAAAACCTCAAGATAGACCTTGATAGATAGATCCTAGATAGTGTGAAGGCAGATTCAAAACGCTTGCTGCGAAAGGCCGATCCCTCCCGTGATAGGGACCTATAGAGACCTGGGGAGCTATAGGGACCGTGGGGACCCCTGGGGACAGGGACCTGTAAAGACCTCACCGAAAAGAGCGTGGAACCAGGCTACCTCAATGTGTGTTCTGTGAATAACTCTTCCGTGAACAATTTACTATAATTCAGTATGATTACCAGCTAACAACCGCCCTAACTGCCGGTCCATCGATCAACCCCACCCGTCTGGTCCAAACCCTGTGAAAGGTTTAATACCTGTTCCTCTGCATGACATCAGTATAGCTGGGAGCTGCAGTGTTGCATTCTGGGAAAGCGGGAGCTGAGCTTCTCTGAAGTCGCGGCGGCAAGTTTCTTCAGCTCCTTTTCCAAAACTTTTGTGAAATCAGTCTCATTGCGCGGATTTGTGTATGACAGCAGTTGACGCCCACCGACTAAAGGGTGGAGGAGCGCTGCACCGCCCGGAGAGACGTTTGAAAAGAAGAGATGTTTGAGGTGAAGTTGATCACGGCTGTGGTCCCGAGGCGTCCTCAAGGCGGTGGAACAGCCCGGGCTCGGGATGAAAGGCTCGCAGTAGTCGCAGCGACAAGTTGAAGAAATCAACACCGTATTGATATTTGATATTTCACACGGTCTGGGATGAGAAATTCAAAAGGGGCCAAAACAGTCCAAAGCCTCTTGACTTTGTGTCGTCAGATCAGTTTGGTCGCTCTTCTTCGCTGAAGGACGGAGGTGGTGGTGTCGTTTCTGCCGTCGGTGACGGCTGCAAAGTAAAGTTTTGTCTCTCTTTCAAAGTTTGGCCGTGTCTCAGGGTTGTTGTCAGCTGGCGGTTTCCAACGGGAAGGTAGAACGGTGCAAAAAACAACACGGTTCCGATGCAGCAATGAAAGTAGTTTATTGGATGTTGACACATTGGACATTTGGACGGTCCAGAAGTCGGCAGCATCGCACATGCAGGGCTACCGCAATGATGGTAATATACGCAAATGTAAAAATAATGTAATCATTTTGAAAATCCTGTTCCTTGAAGGGGGAGGGACCAATGCCTTGGACCACTGCATTGAGACGTAAGGTAGAAAAAACGGTCAATTCCTCCTCCAGTGCAGAGCAACATTCATGCAAACGCAACCAGAACACTCCAGTGACGTGTCGCAGGTCGTCTACTCCCCCCAAATGAACCAGCTTGCAAAGACACACACTCCAACACAACACAATACAGTCCCGCGACTTGGTCAAGTGTTCACGATGCCCCCTCTTCTGTCCTCTCTCTTCCTCTCTCTCCCTCCCTCTCTCTTCCTCTCTCTCCCTCTCTCTCTCTTCCTCTCTCCCTCTCTCTCTCTCTCTCTCTCTCTCTCTCTCTCTCTCTCTCTCTCTCTCTCTCTCTCTCTCCCTCCCTCTCTCTCTCTCCTCTCCCCAGTAACAACAGACTGCGAGAGGATGGAGGGAGCTCATGATTGGTCCATATTTTTATATCTAATTGCTGAAGATGAACAGTGTGTGTGTGTGTGTGTGTGTGTGTGTGTGTGTGTGTGTGTGTGTGTGTGTGTGTGTGTGTGTGTGTGTGTGTGTGTGTGTGTGTGTGTGCGTGCGTGCGTGTGGGACTAAAATCCGTGGCGGTGTGCTCTCCCAGTGCGGCTGCCTAAATGTGGACCACCCGAACCCAGTTACTAGGATCCTCTCTCTCTCTCTCTCTCTCTCTCTCCTTAAAAACGGAGATAAACTTATTAGTAAGACATCGCCATGGTGACAAACACTTCCTTCCCAAAGTGTTTTTGTTGGGTGTCTGTGGGGGTTGTTTGGTCGGCATTGGCGGTCCCTCGGGTCGGGAATCTGTGTTTTTTAACAACGGCTCCTTTGCAACCCTTCCTCCGGCGCGGAGCCTCGCTGCGGATCACGCTGTGGTTGTGTTTGCGGAAGCCTCTTGTTATTTTGTCGTTGTGTTTTATTTTCAGGCTTTTTTCTCCAGACATGCCGGCTATTCCAACGAGGTAATTAAGCTTGATGGTTCGGTACTTTCCGGGACACCCACAACTCCACCCGGTCTCGCCGCGTGGGGCGACTCAGGTTCGGCAGGTTCGTTGGGGCTCGTTGGGCTTCGTCCCGTGTTGACTTTTTCTCAGCTCCACATCCTGCGCTCGATGTTCTAATCCCTGCTCACGAAATCCACATGACTAACGACTGCTTCCAGTGTGTTAATCTCTTATGAAAGCACCAACAGTCATCCCCAAGATATTGGGATGTTTGAGGCTCTGTCCCGCCTCCCGGCTTCTTCCGTCGGGGCTTGGCGGGGCGATTCCCCGCTAATGACGATAACGTCTTTCCGTGCAGGCGTCGGGCTATGGGGGGGTTCTGCCACCGTGTCCTCCCCTTTCTCTACGTCTGCTGCTCACCTGCTGATTGGGGAACGCTGGACACGCTTGGAGCCACGTGCCCAACGAGCAACAAACAGAATGAAACGCCCAAACGCGATCTGTGTTGATTCTCCAAGGTGTCTACGGCGACGCCCGAGCCAGCGGGTGGCGGGGTCCGGTCACCCCCCCCCCCAGAGCAGAGCATGCTGGGTCGTGACGGCCGGGCAGCTTGAGAACAGGCTAAAGGGTCTTTCCTATGTCGCCCTGTCCCGTCTGTTCTCTGAGCCCAATTATTTCCGGCCTGGCTCTGGGATATCCTGAGAGGGGAGGCGGAGGGGGGAGGAGGGCTGGGCCAGAAAGAGCAGGAAAACCGGGAAAGAAAAAGCATTTCAGTTGTGGGTTCTCTCCGTGTCCCACAAACCTGTTTGGTTTAACTTGTACTTCGGAAGTTGGCGTCCATCCCGACAACACGTTGGGAATATTTTTCTGCTTTCTTTGACCGTACGCTTTTTAGCTGAGCTGACGGAGGTGGCTCCGTGGTTATAACAGGTATAATGGGGCTTGAGCTTCCCTGTGTCCCACTGCCTCCGAGGGTCGTCCAGGGGCCGGTGCTGGTACCAATCCTTAACGCTAACAGCACTGAAGTGTCCTTGAGCAAGACGCTTCACTGCCACTGTGTGTGTGAGAGTGTGGGAGTGTGTGTGAGAGTGTGTGTGAGAGTGTGTGTGAGTGTGTGAGAGTGTGTGAGAGTGTGTGAGAGTGTGTGTGAGTGTGAGAGTGTGTGAGAGTGTGTGAGAGTGTGTGAGAGTGTGTGAGAGTGTGTGTGAGAGTGTGTGTGAGAGTGTGTGTGTAAGAGTGTGTGAGAGTGTGTGAGAGTGTGTGAGAGTGTGTGTGAGAGTGTGTGTGAGAGTGTGTGTGTAAGAGTGTGTGAGAGTGTGTGAGAGTGTGTGTGTGAGTGTGTTTGTGAGTGTGTGTGAGTGTGTGAGAGTGTGTGAGTGTGTGGGTGAGAGTGGGTGAATGAGAGGCATTAGCTGCAAAGTGCTTAGAGTGGTGGTGGTGGTGGTTTGCAGAGCGCTGTGTAAATGCAGTGCAAGGTTCTTTGGTTTTTAAATGGACGTCGTTACAGCCACATGAAACTACTGAATAATGACCAGAGTTTTCATTCCACTTCCATGCAAGTCCTTGTTGTTGAATGAGTTAAATAGCTATTAAAGTAGGGGCTACCATCATCCTTTTATGATGCCTTTCTCCCAAAATGTAATTGGTTGATTCTTTCTATGCCAAATACATTTAAGTCGATTTTGTAGGAGTATCTTAAATGAAAAGAAAAAGCTTTTTGAAGAAAATTATTAAAACTAATATTAACTAATAAGCTCATAGCCCGACACGAGAAGTAGTTGATAAGTCGTGTGGCGACCAGGCATCCGCTCTTGGTCGCCGTGACTGACAAAGCGGTTGCCCGATTCGAATCATTTTTACAACTGAGTGACGATGATCCTCTGTAATAATAAGCCACTTGAAGGCTGCGGGTCATACAGGGAGCATCTCCCAGTCTGCGTGACGTGTGTTCTGTCCCGTCTCTCCATCCAGATGAGGAGCTTCTGATCGAGCGCAGCATCCACAGAGGGATGCTCTACCCGGGGGAGGAGCAGAAGCCGGTGCAGCACCAGGGCTCCACCGCCGCCTTCCAGTACCGAGTCCGCGTGCGCTGCGATGACGACTACTACGGCAACAAGTGCAACAAGGTCTGCCGGCCCCGGAATGACTACTTCGGCCACTACGTGTGCGACCAGTTTGGAAACCGCAGCTGCATGGAGGGATGGACCAGACTGGACTGCAACACCGGTGAGGACGATACCCAATGCCTCATCCAGTTTGTTGCGCAGTGAACGCACATTGGAGCCAAACATTCCCGGTAACGGTGTGTTACCTGGTCGGCGGAGCTTTTTTAGGAGCGATCTGCACCGTGCTCGGCATCAGCAGGAAACTCTAAATACTCCTGGAGTTTTTATTTGCTTTGTTTGGAGAAACGATCGCTGTGATCGGAGCTGCGTCTGTACTCAATCTGAGCATTAAAATTTGAATAAATTAGAATATTAAAAATAATAAAGCATACAAATTGAAATGTGATTATAGAGTAATATCTGCAGCCTTAGTGGGCGGCAGCGATTCTCTCAATAATTAATCAGTTTAAAGGATTCTGATGTCAATTACTTGGGTTGAATCCAAAATGATCAAAAAATAAGGTTTCAATAAAAAACAACAACAACAGAGTTTTCCTGTGTCATCCGAAAATGGCAATGGGTGAGCGTCGTACGATAAAAGACAAGATAAAACTACATTTGTTTTGATCCAGTATGTTTATTTAATGGGCTTTAATCGTTATTTCAGTGAGTTAGTGAGGAACAAATGAAGAGTTCCCTGACTGAAGGACAACCCAGCTACTCTGACAATCTGCAAAAGGAGCAACGGTCTCAGCTCTGCATGTTCACTAACCTGTGTTGTGTGTGTGTGTTGCCCCTGCAGCCATCTGCAAGCAGGGATGCAGCCTTGAGCACGGGAGCTGCAGCCTGCCGGGGGAGTGCAAGTGAGTCCGTCTTCCCTCTTCTCTCAGTTTGACGGATGGAGCCTCCACCTGTTCGGCTAAAGGGCACCTCCGACCCCTTTCACCTCCTGCGTAACTTGAGGTCGCGCACCGGCGTCACCGTGGCAACCGGCGCTAAACAAAGCGTGGGTCATGGAGGATGAGAGTGAACGTAGAGATGAATGAAGTGAACGTTTGGAGGTGGAGGGGCTTTGTCGCTTGGTGCCGTTACAAAATTACGTTTTGAACTTTTGCCGGAAATGGTACGAATATGCGGTCGCTGTGAAAAACCCCCTTTAATATCACACACACACACACACACACACACAGTCCTGTCCAGTACGCCGACACTCAGAAGGTCCACCCTCCCTGGGGGAGGTTTCCTGGTTTAATTGGGGTTCAGATACGTGACCTGCGAACGGTCCCGAACACGACGGAGGAGGAAAAGACACTGTCAGCCGTATCGTAGGACCTGGGAAAGGTTGGATTTGGGAAATATTTTGTATAAAGTGGTTACGCACCAACATGTCGACCGCCATCCACCGATCTGCAAATAAGATGATTCACCGATGGCAGTGGCGACGCGTTTCCCCCACGTAGACTCTACTCGGGCCCCCAGGTGCATTGACGCCAAAGTATTTTTGGCGACTCAGTTTAGCATTTTTTATTTTAATATTTTTATCCATCTGAGAGAACGACGCCATCCGCCATCGGTTTTAAGAAGATGACGACACGGCGCTCCGCGGCTCCATGTAGAGAGTGATGCTGCGTTCAAAGAAACTCGGAAAACTGTAAGTGATGCTGCATTCAGGGGTACGTCGCTATCGGTTTTGGCCCAGAATTTCCCAATCGGTGCATCCCTCGTGTGAAGGAAAGAAGAGCTGACATTTGGAGAAGGCCGGAGGATGGAAAGAGGAAACACCCTGGAATGTGCCCGAACACGAGTTGAGGAGCTTCAGCTGAGTCGGAGGGAGGGAGGGAGGGAGGGAGGGAGGGGAGGGAGGAAGGGGAGGGAGGCTGAAAATAAAGAAAGAAAGATGAACGGAAGAGAGGGGTGAGAACGAAAGCTAATATAAAAGATAGAGCGAGAGAATTCTAGAATTCAGATGGAGTGGGATACGTGAGAAGGATAAAGTGAGAAGAGGAGAGAGTGTAAAAAGAAAGATGTGAGGTGTGTGTTTCCAGCCTTCCTCCACACGGCGCGCTACATCCTACGCTTCGCCGGGTAACCACGGCAACAGGCCAACTCCATCCTGGGCTTGGGTTCGAGGCCCAAAACCCGAAATGATTACATTGATGTCTTAGTAGAAGTGTGATCAGCTGCGGTAATTCTGATTAGGTGAATATTTAGGAATTGTGATGGATCTACTCTTACTTCATGCTTTTAGTAAACTCATTTGGATGGATTCCTAATTAATAATTACCAATGGAGTCATAAAAATAGAACATAGAATAAAATGTGAGAATACCAAAAATAAAAAAATAATAAAATAGATCAAAATCGTTTGTAAAAAAAAAAAATGTATGCACAGTAAATATATATTTTCTCAATAAACCACATCGGCACAAAACAAACGACCAAACATCCTAAAATCAGTAACCAGTACCAGTAGACCTTTGTTTTAGGTACAACGGCACTAGTGTTATGTTTTCAGTACTCCCTGCAGCGCCCCCGGGCGGGGACAGGCCGGAGGGGGCGGGTGGTGCGGGTGGGGGAGGGTTCCTATTTTGGGCTCCTGCCCCCCCCCCGTCCCTCCATTGACGGGAAGAAGAATTTTCATCGGGGCAACGATGCGGTTAATACCACACCACTGGAGCTGTGGGCAAACCACAGCCTCCCTCCTTCCATCCATCCTTCCACCCCCTCCCCCTCCCTCTCCCTCTCGCTCGCCCTCAGCTCCGACCACCCCTCGCTCCGCCAGCGCCGGCCCGGCCCGGTCCGTGGCGGCCGCCCACGCGGCACGACGCTGCGCCGGGTCCCGTGTGGCGCGGACGCCGCACCGCATCGGGGATGAAAGTGACGGTTTGGAGGCAATCCAACACGCGTCACGTGTCAGACGCGCTGTCTGTCTGCGTCGCCGGGCGAAACCCACGCTTTCAAGAAAGTCAGAGTCCGGAGCCTTCCCCTGGAGCCGCGCCCGAGCTTCTTGGACGTGTTTCGACTTTTTAGTTTCGTTCCCGCGGCGTCTGCTCGGCTCTGCAGCCCGTTACACAAGCCTTCCTCCGTGCCGCCAGAAGAAGACGCACTTATAAATAAGACGTTCTATTCTGGAGCGGCGCTCTATTCCTGGACGCTTCCTGCAAACCCTGATGTTTGTGTTTGTGTTTCGTAAACGTGTCGTGGAATTAAAGTCCAAACCCGACGTGAGTCCAGACTGGTACCTCCGGGTCTGGACCACTGCAGGGCTTGGTCGGCGTCCATTTAAAAGTGCATGTGTGAGTGGGTTGAGGCTTGGGTGGGTCGTACTGTAGTGGGGTGGTGCTGTGGTGGTTTTGGGTGGTGGTGGTGCCGTAGGGGTCGGAGGGGGGGCGCATATCCAAAAATAGCCCCTGCAGAGAAATGACAAGACAGGTGGGACAAGGTTAGCGGCAGGGGCGGCACTGGAATACCAGCGTGTTGCAGTAAACCAACAGATTAGCTAACCCCTCACCGGACCCCTCCTCCCCGCCCGCCCGTCCCCCATCCCAGTGGGCCCCGGAGGGGTGTGGGGGGGTCCTCGATGCTGCGACCCGGCCCTCTGTTTCAGCCTCGGCCTTGGCCCCCAGCTTCATTGAAGAGAGCGGAGGTCAGATGCCAGGCGTGCTGGGGAGCTCCAAGAAGGAACCGTTGCCAGTCTCAAGAAAACATCATTATATGAAGAACATGTTTTCACAAGTAGTTTTTTGTGTGATTAATTTCCAGACAGCATTAATTTGTAAAAAAAAAAATATATATACATATTTATATACATTTTATGCACAAGTCTGTAAGATTGGGATTAAAAAATAATTAAAATTGAAAATATATTTTAATGAAATTTTAAATGAGATAAAAATAGATAAATGAATGAATAATAATAATAATAATAATAATAATAATAATAATAATCATGATAATGAAAAAATAAATAATGATGATCAAACACACAGTCCTGGATCCAAAAAAGTCCCCTAAAACAATCGTCCATGAATAGAAAAAACCCAAAATGGTTTGGTTTATTTACAGGAGCCTTCACTATGGGAGCGTTGCAGCACAGTTGGCTCGGAGCGAACCGAACACAACCAGACAACAACAAATTACACAAGAACGCGTGTCTGAAAAAAACCTGCAGAGGAGAAAGTACATCCCATCTGCGCATGGAACCATGTGCACAAAACACACACACACACACACACACACACACACACACAAACACACACACACACACACGTCCCGGGTGGTAAAATAAGACGCAGGGTGCTGAGGCGTGCACTCGGCAGCGTCCTTCCTCACATCCCTTTTAATATTATTACATTTTCGTCCAGTGACCGGATGAAGAGCTTCCTTTGTTTCCTGTGATTTATTTACCACATCCACGGCTGGTTGCCATGGAAACACGCGTCCTGACGCCCCAGCCTGATGAGCGGCTCTTTGGGCATGGAACCCACCGCTGCTGGTTTCCGAATACGACGGCTTTTCATCTTTCTTTTGGTTCTTTAAGTTGTGGAGCTGTAGGTTGATGATCCCATCCCACTGTCCCCCCCAGGTGTGGCTACGGCTGGCAGGGTCCGCTCTGCGACGAGTGCCTCCTGTACCCGGGCTGCGTGCACGGCACCTGCAGCCAACCCTGGGAGTGCATGTGTGAGAAGAACTGGGGAGGCATACTCTGCGACCGAGGTCAGGACTGATAAACAAAATAAAATGATCCTATTGTACATGCAGTTGTTATTGTTTCTGTTTTAGCTTTGGTCAGATTTTCCTGAAACCAAACTCGGCAAGTCACAAGGGAACCACAGGTTGAGATCAGGGTCTGAGTTCCGTCACAAATTAGTGATTGAACAGGAAATTGCCGACTTTTAAAACCTGAAGCCGCCACAGAATCGGGCAATTGTGGTTGCCGAACGTACTCGCGGTTGCCCCCATTGCGCGGCACTCGTCCAAATCTATCATTATCTCAACATTTTGACCCCGTTTCCATGTCCAGACCTGAACTACTGCGGCACCAACCGCCCGTGTCAGAACGGGGGAACCTGCATGAACACGGAGCCCGACGAGTACCAGTGCTCCTGTCCTGACGGGTACTCCGGGAAGAACTGCCAGATCGGTGAGTGGGGGAGGCAGACTCACCCCGGGGGGGCGGGGGGGTCCAACACACCCCTGTGGGGAGGCGACTGCGTTCCTTTCTTTTGTGTTTATTTTTTGTGTCGACACATTGACTTTCCCCATTATTCACTTTGCTCCCTCTCTCCCCCTCCAGCTGAACATGCCTGTATGTCCGATCCGTGCGCTAATGGGGGAACGTGTCACGAGGTTCCCACCGGGTTCGAGTGTCACTGTCCTGCCGGGTGGTCTGGTCCCACCTGCGCTAAAGGTGAGACCTTCCAAACAAGCTCCGCCTACTTAGGTCCTGACCATGACACGCCCACTTTGGACCTGCTCATGACACGCCCACTTAGGACCTGGTCATGACACGCCCACTTAGGACCTGATCATGACATGCCCACTTAGGACCTGATCATGACACGCCCACTTTGGACCTGCTCATGACACGCCCACTTAGGACCTGGTCATGACACACCCACTTAGGACCTGATCATGACACGCCCACTTAGGACCTGGTTATGACACGACCACTTAGGACCTGATCATGACACACCCACTTAGCACCTGATCATGACATGCCCACTTAGGACCTGATCATGACACGCCCACTTAGGACCTGGTTATGACACGACCACTTAGGACCTGATCATGACACACCCACTTAGCACCTGATCATGACACGCCCACTTAGGACCTGGTCATGACACGCCCACTTAGGACCTGATCGTGACACGCCCACTTAGGACCTGATCATGACACGCCCACTTAGGACCTGGTCGTGACACGCCCACTTAGGAGCTGATCATGACACGCCCACTTAGGACCTGATCGTGACACGCCCACTTAGGACCTGATCATGACACGCCCACTTAGGACCTGGTCGTGACACGCCCACTTAGGACCTGATCATGACACGCCCACTTAGGACCTGGTTGTGACATGCCCACTTAGGACCTGATCATGACACGCCCACTTAGGACCTGGTCATGACACGCCCACTTAGGACCTGATCATGACACGCCCACTTAGGACCTGGTTATGACACGCCCACTTAGGACCTGATCATGACACGCCCACTCAGGACATGATCATGACACGCCCACTTAGGACCTGGTCATGACACGCCCACTTAGGACCTGGTTATGACACGCCCACTTAGGACCTGATCATGACACGCCCACTTAGGACCTGATCATGACACGCCCACTTAGGACCTGGTCATGACACGCCCACTTAGGACCTGGTTATGACACGCCCACTTAGGACCTGATCATGACACGCCCACTCAGGACATGATCATGACACGCCCACTTAGGACCATACTGAACCAAAGATCATGTCCTGCTTCAAACTGCAAACATCTGTGTCTAACTTATGAAAAATATAATAATAAGAACAGGAAAACTAAGTCTATTGGCGGCTCACTGACAGCAGGGCTGGATACAATCTTTTTAACAAGTGGTTGCCAAATCGGTCTCAACAATTCTGCTGAGTGAGGTCTTTAGATAGATTGATGGATTTTTAAGCAGCGTTGGTGGACGACAAGGCAACCAGACCACACAAGATAGTTGGCCATGAGCCAAATTTGGCCGTTTGTGTTGAGTCAAAATGGCCTTGAGCTCCACAGAGCAGCTTCCACACTCGATGCTCTTCATACAATTCCATCGATACCAGCACAGTACCAGGTTCTCTCACCAAAGTAAGAGCTCCTGAAGAGGCTTTTATTTTGACGCGTCCCGTTTGGGTTCCAGACACTGATGAGTGCGCCTCCAGCCCGTGCGCTCAGGGAGGAACCTGCATCGACGTGGAGAACGGCTTCGAATGCATCTGTCCTCCCCAGTGGACCGGCAAGACCTGCCAGCTGGGTACGAATAACACCACACATTCATATCCAGGAACTAACTGTTTTTGAACTTCTTATTCCGCCACGTGAACTTTGAGTATGGCTGATGCCGAGTGCGGACTGAGACTTACTGCAGGGCTCATTAGAGCCTCATGAGTGATAATAAATCTGTTTTATTCCTCCATTCGAGACCTTAACCTGCTCATATCTGTGACAGCAGAAAAACAAGTGGCTTTTCTTTAACATCTGACTTGTTTGATATGGATCTTGGAATCAGTTTGTTTTGGGGACACTGGGACAGAGTGTCTATCTATGACGATGATCAACTGAAGGGTTTGGTGTTAACAGCTTGATTCAAACACTAAAAGTACAGTATTGGAAATAATCCTGTTTTGGTGTCATGAATAGATGCCTGGATGCTGTTTGTGTGGAACTAACACCTTACTAAATGACTTGAGTTTTAGACTTTTTCCTACGCATCTTCTGTTCATGAAATATGGTGCAGCGGAGCAAAGAAAAGTTCCTTTGTGTGGTTTTGTCAGATGTACGTCCCTGTACCTGTGTCTTTTACTGCGGAGCCGTGCGGCGTCGCACTCCCTGCTCCGTGTGACGGTGCCGTGGCTGAATCCATTCCAGGGATTCCAGCCCTCACCGCCATACCTCTGGTTGTTTGTTTACGCTGCCGTGTTTCTAGGTGTAATATCACTGCGCTAGTGTGTGTGTGTGCGTGTACATGTGCGTGTGTGTGTCGGCGGGATGGCGAGGCTCGGCCGGTGGCGTGTGCAACTGGAGCCAGGTGACTTGAGTAAATGTAAAAATAATCTCCCGCCCGGCAACTGCTGTCCCCAGCACCAAACATACCCCATACCCCTGCCGGGAGGGATATATTTGGCCCCAGACGGGGCGTTAAGAGGGGGAGGTATGTACGCTGCGGTCAGGCCGGGACCGGGGGGTGTTATTCTTACGGATGTGCCAAAATATTCAACTGGTCCAGTAGTAAGTGGAGACTGTTTGGTTGAAACCAAAATGTTAATTTTGCATTAAAATTTATCAAAACAAGCTCTTTTAATAGCTTTTAAGCTGTATTGTTTGTTACGGTCATTATAGTGCATGGTTCTCAGCATGGGGTCCGGGGACCCCCAGGGGCTCTGTTGTCTGGTCATCTGATTTAGACATAGCAGTCGTAGCAGACTTGTTGTGGAGTCCAAACTGCCGGTTTATGCTTTAGCTTTGTTCAGTTGTTTGTATAATACTTTAAGTGATCAGCTAATGGTCAAAGTTCTTTTCTCTGCAGACCAAACCCACTGGAGCTTTTGTTTACAGAACCAGACTAGACCCTCGTACTTCTCTCGTTTTTCCAGGGCTCGTTCCCCTTTCAGTACCTGCGGGGGGTTAGTGGTATGACCGTGTGGCGGCAGGGTGGTTTGGTGGTCCGGGCGGAGGGCTTGGGGGGCTCGGGTTTCAGCAGACCGACAGGTGCTGCCTCCTCCAGGGAGCACTAATGCAGCGGGCGGCTTTAAGTGGAGCGACGCGGCACCGCCGGCCCTGCGGCCGTCGCCTCTGAAACTGACCACTTGGAATGCCCCGGAACGGCCTGCGGGGAATGCCACGGAGAAATTAAGATGGAGCGCTGTCGGGACGGGTGGGGGGGATTGGGGCAGTGCCGGGAAATAAAAAGTGGACTGGATGTTCAAGCCTCTCCTGCTAGAAACCAGAGACATTTGGACACTGTACTTGTCTGGATTTCTGTGTCCACCGTGATGCTGTGCCGGGTGTTGGGGCTCGTTGGCAGGTTCTAAGCTCTCTCTCGATCTCTCTCTCTCTGTCACTCTCACCTTCACTTTGCAGATGTTGATGAGTGTGCGGGGAAGCCCTGTTCCAATGCTTATTCTTGCAAAAACGTGATTGGCGGGTATCACTGCATCTGCTTTCATGGATGGGCGGGACGAAACTGTGACATCAGTTAGTATCTTGTTGGGAAATCAGCGCCCGTCTTTAGCCGCTGGTATCCCATGTCCTCTGCTGACCTCTGACCTGCAGAGGTTGAACTTCTTTCCACTTCCCACTGGTGTTGCCTGGCCCCGTGAGGGCGGTTCTACCTGCTGCACGCTGGCCCGGCCGCTAGTTTCTATCGAACCGTTTTCCAGGCTGTGGTTTCTCCGCTGCATTCCTCTGTGGCGATTCTTCTAGTGAGAAGTCCTGGAACCCAGACTCTCATCTTCTGCCTGGCTGCACTGCATGCGCATTCCACCAGGAGCATCACTTTGCCTGCGCGTCGGAACCTGCATGCCCGGTTTCGCCCTGGCACAGAATCCTGGGATTTGCATTTGTTTGTCTCGTTGTACTCCTGTGTCGCTGCATGTTGCCGTGTGCATGACCCCCCCGTTGTCCCATGCCGTGGATGGAGGATCCGACCCGGTGCTAACGCTGGCGCTGTGTCTCGCTCTATTTCAGATGTCAGCAGCTGCCATGGACTGTGTCAGAACAGAGGGACGTGCAAGGTGAGATTCAACGCTGGGCTCACTGCTATTCTTATTTCATCAGTATTTGTTATTTTTCATCAATACCGCATCAATATTTGATCAATACTTTGGGGCAAACCGATACGGTTCTTGATGTCTACAAAGAATCCAGACGATGCGCTCCATTTGCCGGGCTCACACGGGTTCACAAAGTCATCACAAAGCCGCAGTCATGTTCAACATAGCTGGAATTTAGAATGAAGCTTAACTCTTCACATCAAATTAGACGCACAATGTTCCTTTTTTCCAAAACACATGTCGCCTCTTTGATCGTCGGCGATCATTACTCGAGAGGCTCTTCCATTTCTGAAGCAGGGATATTGGGTGCCGTTAACCAAGCGAGGCCTGGGGGGAAGGCGTGCGATGCAGCAGATTTGAAGCTAAGTCCCGGACGTGTTGCATCGCTGTCAGTACATGATCACAGAGGAGCAGCCTGCAGGCCACCATACATCCCACGCCGCGTTATACCCCCATGCACGCTCTGCTGGAACTGATAACGCCTCCAAAAGGGAGAGGACAACCAACAAAATACTCGATGATACTCTACTCTATGACATTCCTGGTCACCTTGTGTGGCTGCATTGCGGTCGCCTTCCACGCTTAAATCTCATTGGCTGTTGGAACTTACCTTTGTCCAATCAGATCGCTCAAACTAAAAGTTATTTTCGTGTATTCAGTGAGGAACATGGAAAGCTCATAAAGAACTCACTATGAAGGAAACTTGTCTCATGTGGCGGGCTCGTGTTCCCCCTCCCAGAGGTCGTGTTAGGTCGTGCTCTGGTATGTCTTCTGATGGCCTATGGGAGCCAATGATTGTCCATCGCCATGAATATTTTCTTCTCTGTTCAGTTTTTCCTTTTTAGTGTGAGAGTCCTTTTTGGTTTTCTGTCTCCTGAGTTTTTGACCTCGCTTTGTTTATAAATGTTTCCCTACCGTGCAAAAACACTGTCTAAATCGTGAGATCGTCTTCTGAGGAATAGGTTTTCGAACCACCCCTGCTTCAGTAGCTCCATCTCCAGTGTTAATCCGCTGTGCAGTGAACTAGGGCATCCACGGCCTCAGTAACTGAAATAACCTGGCTGCTAGGCGGTGGCCTGGGGCTTCCAGTGTTCCTGCCAGCCGGGCTTTGTGGGTCGGCACTGCGAAGTCCAGAGGAACCGCTGTGCCAGCAGCCCCTGCAGGAACGCCGGTCGCTGCCACAACATCCTGGATGGCTTCATATGCGAGTGTCTGTCCGGGTTCTCCGGCATCACCTGTG
>NC_137198.1:1803405-1840905 GCF_960531495.2 Zeus faber | reverse complement strand
TGGATGGGTGGATGGATGGATGGATAGATGGATGGTGGATGGATGGTGGATGGATGAATGGATGGTTGGATAGATGGATGGATGGATGGATGGATGGGTGGATGGATGGATGGATGGATGGATAGATGGATGGTGGATGGATGGTGGATGGATGAATGGATGGTTGGATGAATGGGTGGGTGGATGGATGGGTGGATGGATGGGTGGATAGATGGGTGGATGGATGGGTGGATAGATGGGTGGATGGATGGATGGATGAATGACTGGATGGGTGGATGGAAGGATAGATAGATAGATATTTTCTCTTCTCTGCCTGATCTCCCCCCTCCCTCACGCCTGCCCCGCCCAGGAGACAGCCAGTGCGACCCCTCCACCTGCAGCAATGGGGGGACGTGCTTCGACCACGGAGACTCCTTCCTGTGCAGCTGCCCCTCGGGGTGGGGAGGCACCACCTGCAACACGGGTCAGTACACCACCACCCACGAGACAAGATGAGAAGGGGGAAGATAAGACTATTCATCCCTCGCTCCTCTCCTCCCTCAGCCCAGAACAGCTCGTGTGACTCCGCTCCGTGTCAGAACGGGGGAACCTGTGTGGGCGGAGCAGGAAGCTTCACCTGCATCTGCATCGACGGCTGGGAGGGAGCCACCTGCAGCAGGAGTGAGAGAAACACCTGAGATATCACGTTTAGTGCTTAGAAAATACCTTAAATATCACTTTCAGTTGTGAGAAAATACCAAGAAAACCTTAAATATGATGTTTACTAGTTAAAGAATACCTTGAATCAATATTTAGTTGTTAAAAAATACCTCAAATTTAATGTATAGAAATAGCTTAAATATGATGTCAACATCTTCCTCGTTGATATTTTGTTGACATTTTGAATTGAAAACCTATTTTTTTTCTATTTTTTTATAACGATCCTGTATTAGCTTTTATTTATAGTGAATTGCATGAATATTTGGATTCCTTTTTATAATATTTATCTGATATTATTATTATTATTATTATTATAACTGGCTATATTTATGACTGTATATTGGCAAATTAGATAAAAATCTCGCAATACACCAAGTTCAGCTTTTAACTTCTTAATATATGAAGAAAGATAATAATTCAAAGCTTTTTTTGTTGTCTTTTCACAGATCTTGACGACTGCAACCCTCACCCCTGGTACGACTGCTGCGACACCTAGAACATTGTCTGTTCTGTTTTACCAAATATCATATATCATATCATATATCAACACTTTGATTGTTTACATCAGTGCTTGAGTGCTGTGGCTATGACATGGAGCCCAATGAGCAGCACCTTCAATAAGCACGGTCCACCGCTCACACACACACACACACACACACACACACACACACACACACACACACACACACACACACACACACATACACATTCACACACACATTCACACACACATTCACACACACACACACAGAAACACACACAGAAACACACATATGTGGATCTATGACTCACACAATGTTCTCATCCTGCAAAATCTCTTAATGCTGCTGGATTTCCTATTTGAGATCAGGATCTGTGTGTGTGTGTGTGTGTGTGTGTGTGTGTGTGTGTGTGTGTGTGTGTGTGTGTGTGTGTGTCTAGGTGTGTGTGTCTAGGTGTGTGTGTGTGTTTGTTTGTGTAGATGTGTGTGTGTGTGTGTCTAGGTGTGTGCGTGTGTGTGGCTGTGTGATCATAATCATGGTGAATTTTACTGTAGTGATTATTATATTGATGTATATGCGTCATTCTCACTTATATATTGCATGTTATAGGTTCAGAATCCCTATAACTGAGGTTCAGTACATTCATTATATTCCTAAATATTGAGAGAAAAGTAGTAGTATTTATTAGTATTTATTAGTAATAGTATTTGATCTTATTTAAAGATCATTCATTTAATCTGCAAAATTGTGTCCGAATGAATGTTAAATGTTAATTTCAGGACAGTGTGTGTGTGTGTGTGTGTGTGTGTGTGTGTGTGTGTGTGTGTGTGTGCGTGCCTGGGGAGATCCACTCTCCCAACACACACACACCCGCACCCACACAATGACTGACAGGCAGATTAGCCCCCGTTCCCCCATTCAGAGCCCTGACCCTGGGTGGGGGTGGGTGGGGGCGGGGGGTGGATGCCTATAGCCTCAGCTCAGTATGTGGTCAGCGGGAATTAGCATATGAAGTCAGGACATTGATCAGGGATCAGCTTTAGTGGGCCCCACCCCCACCCGACCCGAGTGTCCAGCGTGGGAACGGAAGTGGACGCAGGACAAAGGCCGCCGGTCCGGGCAGAGCCGGGCACTGGCGCTGCACTTTCTGGGTTAGGGGTTCTATTCCCTGATGAAGCTCAGTGGACAGAACAAGGCACTACTAAGTTCCCGGTTGATAGGGTGTTGAAAAGGTCTTACAAGGTGTTAAATTACAGCTGACACCCTGTGCCAATGCTACAGGGTTGGGGGTTCTATTCCCGGTGTGAAGAGCATGAAGGAATTTCTTTAGAAAAAGTCTTAAAAAGTACCAAAAACACACCCAGGGTTCAGGGTTCTATTCCCTGTGTAGCAAGGCACTAAAACAACCGATGAGAAACCACTATTTTCCTTGCCTTCTTATCCCATCTCATCTTGAATTTCTTGGTATTTGTTCTCATTTTATCTTGAACTCGTGGCGTCCCAGACGTCCCAGCTCCTCTCAGGCCTTTCTCTTTTGTCCTTCCAGCTACAACGGCGGTGTCTGCGTGGACGGTGTCAACTGGTTCCGCTGCGAGTGTTCTCCGGGCTTCGCCGGACCGGACTGCCGCATCAGTGAGTGTGTGTGTCGATGTGTGTGTGTGTGTGTGTGTCTGTGTGTGTGTGTGTGTGTGTGTGTGTGTGTGTGTGTATGTGGGGGTGGGTGGGTGGGTGTGTGTGGGTGTGTGTGTGTGTGTGTGTGTGGGGGTGAAGGGGGGGGGGGGCGTGAGTTATTGTGCCGGGGCGACAGATTAGGAAGCCTTTAGTGAGACGGCGTTAACCTCTGACCTCTGTCCCGGCCAGAGGTCAGCGGCGCTTTCTGCAGACGGGCCGGTGCGATCTCCCGCGGCATTCTGGGAGAAAGGAGCGAGGTCGTCCGAGGGGAAGCGCTTTGACCACAAAACGGGCTTTATCTCCCTGTTCAAAGCCTATTCCCTGACATTTTGATGAGTTATTTCTGATGCCAGTTTCCAGAGACGAGGGTCTCCAGCAGCAACACATTATGTAATAACTTGGCAAAATAATAAATACATTTGACCTCGATTATGAAATAACAATACTCTTTGAGATAAATATCTTGAATGACATAAGTAAAAATTTTCACCACATATTCGAATGCCCTATTACTTGATGTAATAACCTTTTAAAAAAAGGTTATTACAAGTGCTTAGTATGTATTTTTGGAGGTACAACAAAATGGACGTTTTATAAATTACTAACTTGGGATACATGATATAATTGAAGACGGCAATGTTTATGTAGTTACTACAGTGTTACATAGTTATTGTATAATGAACTTAATTATTACAAATGAATTAATAAAATGACCACTGCATTCTGTAATTGTACATTTGCAATACTACAAAATGCGACCAGACTTTTATGGTATTGCATTCAAGACATATTACCCAATGAAAGCTTCATTACATCATAATTCATCATTTTTACACCTTATTGCAAAACGTGGCGTTATTTACATTTACATTACATTGATCAGACGCTTTTATCCAAAGCGACTTACAATTATTCAAACACCGACGGACGCAGCCATCAGGAGCAATTAGGGGTTAAGTGTCTTGCTCAAGGACACTACAGCATGCTAGCAGGAGGAGCCTGGGATCCAACCAGCAACCTTTAGATGACTAGACCACCAGCTCTACCTCCTGAGCTCAGTTATTTCAAGTCTTTCTTTCAACTCGTCCGTTTACCCTTGAGCAAGTTGATTTATTTTAAAGAATATTACTGTTACCCACACTGGGAGTAATCTGGAAGTTGGTTCATATGAGTCATAGTATTTTGAGGGGAAAGTTGTAATAGATTATTGCAATGGCCTATGGAGCCGCCCCGTGCCCGGTGATTGAAGCTCCCTCGTCTCTTTCCGTCCTGCAGACATGGATGAGTGCCAGTCGTCGCCCTGCGCCCACGGCTCCACCTGCGTGGACGAGATCAACGGCTTCCGCTGCTTGTGTCCCCCGGGACACAGCGGGCCCCAGTGCCAGGACTGTGAGTCTCTTCGCCTTAAACTCAAAAACCAAAGAGAAGGAGAGAAATGGGTCGTCAATTGACAATAATAAATGCCACTGTACTCACTACAACCTGGTAAAGAACTGTGTGGTGGATCCGCCTGCCGCACGCCACCCTCGTGGCCTCTTCAGGGCCCTTTGCCACAGAGACATAGGGTTAGGGCAGAGATGTTGCAAAAACACAAGTTTATTGAGAGTGGCTAGATGTAACAAGCCGGGAGCAGATGGACACATGTCATGACAGAGGTTCTCCCTGTGTGTGTGGGGATGAGGGTATTATCCGTTACTCATTGATTGCTCGAACCATCACCAGGCGTACAGCCACCTCTGATCCCGGGCCCAAATAACCTAGACCCAAGACAGGTGTGGCTGCTTAAACCACACCACCCCCACACCACAAACTGTTTTTACCTGTTCTTTTAAATTGGACAGACAATATCTCATCTTCCTGTCCACAAGTCCTGAAGGGAGATATTTAATCCTTCCTCCTTTAAGAACCATCTTGTGAAAGGTAATGACGTTGGGCCAGCCTCAGGACCATAAACATTTACATTTACATTTAGTCATTGATCAGACGCTTTTATCCAAAGCCACTTACAATTGTTCAAACACAGACGGACGCAGCCATCAGGAGCAATGAGGGGTTAAGTGTCTTGCTCAAGGACACTACAGCATGCTAGCAGGAGGAGCCTGGGATCCAACCAGCAACCTTTAGATCACTAGACCACCAGCTCTACCGCCTGAGCTACCATCCCCATAAACAAAACTACTATCGCCAAAGATGTTTTATTGAAAGACTTTCTGTTCTGCCCTCAAGTGCCGAGGTGCTGAGGTGCTGTCCCTTGTTGTGGCTTAGAGCTGGGAATGTTGGGGTTATCATCTCTGTCTTTCTCTGTAACTCTCGCTTCCTCTCTCCAGTCATAGGCATTGGGAAGTCTTGTCGTCATTCCGGTTTGCAGTTTCCTCACGGCAGCACTTGGGAGGAGGAGTGTAACGGCTGCCAGTGCGTCCACGGCAACGTCCTCTGCTCCAAGGTGAGTCTGGCTGTAGAGTGTTGCTCTTCGAAGTTTTAGATTTTCTGTCCGTGCGCTTTAGCCGGTTCTTGGTTTTACTACTGTTGAAGGTTATGCAACCCCAGTACTACAGGATCTCCTTCCAAACAATGCTGCAGCCTCTGTGGACTATGGTGACTCATGAACGGCTTCCCTGCAAACCTAGGCAAAGACGTTCCCCTCTGTCTTGGCAGAAGCATGTTTTATGGGGGACCTATTACGCAAAACTCACCTTTTCAGGGCTGTTGCACAGGCCTCTGAGGGGCCTACTAACGCACACGCTGTGAGTTAAGGCAACTCAGTCGTTTTTTTATGAGCTGTCTGTTTCAGAAAACATGTCTGAAAAGAAACGAGCCTGTCATATTTGCAGCCCTAATTTACATCATCGCAGTAATATACATCACTTCAGTAGAATTAGAACCGCCCCCATCTGAGTAACTCCAACCACACCCGGAGAGCGAAGCTGACCCGCTAGCATCCAAGCTAAGAGCTAATCATGGTAAGTGCTCTGTTGGCTGCAGAGACCAGCACAAATCTTTTAAAAGAAAGAGGAATAAATACCAACTGTTTGTGACAAAGCTGCAGACCAGAGAAATATAAGTATTTGCTGTGTGTTTCTTTTTGTTTGTGGCGCCAGAAAAAGCCCCCAGCCTCACCGCCCCCTGCAGTGCAGGAAGTGAAGATTCAGCCACTGGACTGCGTATTTCTTGCCTCAAATTGGTTCAAAAACAGATTTTAGTGGACTGATGAGGTGATTTCAGCGAGAACGTTTACGGACTAAATTAAAGAGATCAAAGCTCAAACCCCTCCTTTGTTGAAAAGGAGCATCATAGGTCCCCTTTAATCTTTTAAACAACTTTGGATGCTCTAAGTGGATACTCTCAACCAATTCAGGGTTGGATGAGTTGTGGCCCTCTTGGACCCCCACAAGTAAAGACAAAAGACAGGGCATCGAGTAGAGTGAGTCGGAAGGGGGCGGGCTTGAGCCTCGGTGCTGAAAAGCCGCATTCTGATTGGCTGCTTCCAGGTGAGGTGCGGTCGCCGGCCCTGCCTCCTCCCCAAGGCGGCCCCCCCTCCGGACGTTGGCCCCCCCGGCTCCTGCCACGGGCGTCAGCAGTGTGTGGAGCACCAGTACCTCACCTGCTTCTCCCCCCCCTGCCACCGCTGGGGCGTGTGCTCCACGCCCGACCCCCCCACACCGCTGCACACCCAGTGCGAGCCCAACAGCGGTTACCTTGACAACAGCTGCGTCCGCATCACGCTCATCTTCAAACGGGACAAAGTTCCACAGGTGAGCGACGTTCACCGACACAACGCGGAGAAGCTTCCCGGTGACACCGGGACGTGTCATAGGTGATGACATAACGTAACAGATGACATTGTGGAAACTAATCACACAACTTAATAAGCTGTGAGGAAATAAAGTATTACATAGTGCAACAACATCTGTCATAGGTTGTAATATGTCATAGCTTATAATATGTCATATGTAATAATATGTCATAGGTTATAATGTCATAGCTTAAAATATGTCATAATGTAAGAGGTTATCACAATGAGTAATACCTTATTATATTGTGTAATAGGTTAAATGTGAGATGTTATAAGCTCAAACACACAGAGGTTAGAATTAAGGGTGTTTGGTGTTTGGTGTGTGTGTGTGTGTGTGTGTGTGTGTGTGTGTGTGTGTGTGTGTGTGTGCAGGGCACCACGCTGGAGAACATCTGCTCGGAGCTGAGGTATCTCCCCGTCACTCGGACGCTCGCCAGTGACCGGGCGCTGCTCATCCTGTGCGACCTGAGCTACTCCAACAGTGATGCTGTGGAGGTTGCCATGGTACCCACACACTCTGTCTCTCTCCCTTTACGCAGGGCCTCCCTTCTTTCCTCCCTCCATCCCTCCTTCTTTCTCTGCCACTTCATTAAAGCCCAATTTGGCTCCATCGTTGGAGTCCAACTGGATCAAATTGATCTTCTTTACTTTCTTCTCTTCCCCTCCCCCCGTCTCTCTCTCTCTCTCTCTCTGTCGCTCTCTCCTTTCTCTTGGTTCTATATTTATCTACCTGTTTGCTTCCCTCTTTACTTTCTCCCCAATCCCTATCCCTCTCTCTCATCTCCCTCCACCTCTCTCCCTCTCTCTCATCTCCCTCCACCTCTCTCCATCTCTCTCTCTCTCTCCCTCTCTCAGTGTCTCTCGGCCACCCAGTCAGTCTCCGCTGGGCACTAAGCTCTTAATGGAGGGATTAGGGTCTTGTGATGTGTATGCTGTCATGTTCTGTGTGTGTGTGTGTGTGTGTGTGTGTGTGAGTGTGTGTGTGTGTGTGTGTGGGTCTGTGTGAGTGTGTGTGGGTGTGTGTGTGTGCGTGTGTGTGTGTGCGTGTGTGTGTGTGCGTGTGTGTGTGTGTGAGTGTGTGTGCGTGTGTGTGTGTGCGTGTGCGTGTGTGTGTGTGTGTGTGTTGCGTACAGGAAGAGGTGTGGTAGGCCTGAAAAAAACAAAAAACAAACAAGGAAAACAACAAACACCTCCCACGGCGTCTTGTTTCCTGGGAGGTGTCTGGCTCCACCCGTGGCTCCTGCTGCACCGTGGAGGAGAGTCAGCACGGAGTGGAACGTCGGGGGAACGTCACCTGACGTTGATGAACGTCACGCCACGAGGCCGCTGGTCGGGTGGGGTGCAGAGCTCCTCCCCCTGACGCCGCTGAGGGAAGGAGGCAGAAGCATTTGAGGAAAGGAAGAAAAGAAGGAATCGACGAGAAGAGATGGAGGAGAACACAGGAAGCACCTTGATGCTGAAGGTGGAGGCTTGTAGGCTTCATTGCGGCGCTAACAGCGTCGGGGGTGAAGCAGCAGCTGATCCTGAAGAAGGAGCTTCAAAGCTGATGGTGGAGCAGGGGGGTGGGGCTGCATTGTGGGTTTGTTAATTGAAGAACACTAATCCCCCCCCCCCCCCCCCGCTGCTGTCTGATCAACTCATGAAGAAGTTTACTCCACCCTGCAGGGGGTGGAGGCCGGACAGATGTGAGCGGAGGAGGAAGCTCTCCTCCCAACTCCCCGTCCCTCCTCTCCTTTCTCCCACGTTCCCTCTGTTCTCACCCTCTTTGTTTCCAGCGTTCTGTCCTCCATGCTGCTGCTGCTGCTGCTGCTGCTGCTGCTGCTGCTGCTGCTGCTGCTGCTGCTGCTGCTCTTTCTTTCTTTCTTTCTTTTTTCTTTCTTTCTTTCGTTTCTTGTTCTTTTTCTCTCCGTTGTGACAAAGCTTCTGAAGCTTAAAGTCCTAAAGCCGCATCTGCTCATTACTCCTGGAACAAAACTTAAGTTTTTCACTTTCAAGCTCAGGACATTTGAACTGTCTATGGATTTGTGTGTAAAGCAGAATGTTTTAATTTTTTTCGGGGAATGGTCAAGACTGCACATCAGGAGGAAATCTTCTCAATAGGTTTAATTTTCAGTTCTCTCTCTCTTTCTCTCTCTCTCTCTCTCTCTCACTCGCCCTCGCTCTCTCTCTCTCTCTCTCCACCCAGTCCTTCGAGCAGGACGGTCGAGCGAAGGACAGCGACCGCGGTCACATCCAGGAGGCGGCGAGCTCCATCATCTCCTCGCTGTCCAAGCGACCCAACAGCACCGTCATGCTGGCGGTGGTGGAGGTGAAGGTGGAGACGCCCGTCGGGACTCCGCCCGTCGGTGAGTGAGGGGATCAAGCCGGGTGCCGCGACCGGGGGGTTGGGGGGGTTTGGGTTTAACACGGGAGGCGCCGGGAGACTCCAGGAGCGCACGCCCCACAGCTGCCGAAACTCACGGGTGAAGATAAAACAAACAACGCGAACGTCTAACGTCCATCAACTGACCCTCAACTTCAGTTGAGACGTCTCCTTAACATTCCCTTCGAGGGGAATACCAAACCACACCCTTTTCAGCCTTCAACTCTGTACCCTTTGAATTGTGATGTGGTCCCTAGAACCAGTTCCTCCACCATCAGGCTTTATGAGAGTTGGATGTGCTGCTTGGCCACGCCCCCTAGTGAACGAAAAAATAAACCACAATTCCACTGCAAACAGCCATAACGATCCAAATGTTCTGCCAGGTGAGATTTACGCCCGTTTCACCTTTTCCAGGCAAACGAGCAGCATCGGGCGGAGTCGAGGGACTCGGGCCCCAGTTTGAATGTCTTTGTCCTCTCCTGTGCAGCCTACGTGGTCCCGGTCCTGTGCGTGGTGTTCGGCGTGCTCTGGGTCTTCTGCATCGTGGTCTGCGTCTGGTGGACCCGCAAGAGGAAGAAAGACCGCGAGAGGGCGTGCCGCGGGTCCCCGGGGGCCGAGGACGGGACGGTCAACAACCAGCTGGAGCCGCTGCGGGGACGGACGCCCAAGGACAACAAGGACAACCGCGACAAGGACGCCCGGCGCGAGCGCAAGAAGCTGATGGGCCCCCCAGACGGGGCCGAGCGGGGCGACGAGGAGCGGGAGGAGGAGGAGGAGGAGGAGGAGGAGGGCGAGGAGGGCGGCGGCGTGGAGGAGCGCGGGGGGCGGGGCCCCAAAGACACGGGGACGGGCGCGGGGAAGGGCCCGCTCATCTGCACCAGGCAGGGCTGGCCCGTCAAGAGCCCCCACCGGACGGAGTACAACAAGGACAACCGGTGCAAGAACCTGAACAGCGCCCGGCCGCGGGACGACGTCAAGGACCACTACGTATGAGGCAGGGCCGCCGCCACGTAGGGAGGGGCCGCGGCGACGTCGTCTGAGAACCAAAAACGAAAATGAAGATTTCACTTCGAGACCTTTTCATTTCTCACCCTTAATTTAATTTTGAATCTTCAGTGGCGAGACAGATGCTTTTTATTTTTACCAAAGAGGAAAACAACCCCCCCCCCCCCCCCAAAAAAAGAGGAAGGAAACGGACGTAACTCTGCAGCTGCCGCTGGAATATTTTCTTTGATTTGATCATTTTTCGTTGCTGTTTGTTTACAAGTGGTTTTCGTTCCTTGGGAAAAAAAGCCTTTTTACCCACAATGCATCCCGGGAAAGCTGACCCGTCGTGTGACCTGCGCACTGCCCCGTTGGAGTTTCACTGGCAGCTCTTGGTTCTACTTCCTGTCTGCCTTAGCCCTCACCGGCCTTTTCTACGCCGCCTGGAGAACATGCTCTTTTTCAAAAAGTAAAAAAAAAAAAAAAAGGACGTTTTATACGTAGAAATATAATCGGCGCTTTTGGAAGCCGGCACCGAGCGTCCGGCGTGAGCGACTTTTGTTTACATTCATAAACATATTTTCCATTTCCTGTAAATGCTCCAAAAGATTATGTTTTGGATGCGGCTTTTAAGGGTTTCTTTTTCGCTCCATCGCTTTTTTGTTTTATTTTAGTTTATTTTTTTCAGTGTTTTTTGAGGGGGTGGGAAGTGCCTTCAGCCGCTGTGTTTTCATCCTTTATCTCCAGAGTTTATGCCGAAAAAGGTTTTAAATGTATAAAAAGGGAAAAGATGTCCGAGCGAGAACCCTTCACCCCAACAGGCTGTACATATGTAAATATGAGAAATGGCTGTGTATAATTGAATTTAGTAACTTAAGTGACGCTCTGTATGATAGTTATTTTAAAAGAATGAGATTATTCTGTGGTCGTTTTCTGTCTGTTTGTTTTTTTTTTTGTTGTTTTTTTTTGCTTCAAATGATGTCATTCCGAATATCTGAGGTCGGACTTAGAGGACGGTCCAACTTAAATCACTAGAACAACAACCCCCGGCCGTTATCTTATCTTATTTAATTTTTTTTCTGTTCCGCTGTTTGGAGAGTTCGACCCGCAAAAGATGGACGGACATCCCGGAGCGAGGCGGAGGAAGTGGCTCCCAGGTCGACTCACCCTCCCCTGGACTCTAAGGCTTTCATGTCAGCGTTTCGGGGCCGTCGGGGGATTTACCGAAGCCATTTTTCATCTCTGCTTATCGCCAATCGTGTTTAATTGGAAGACTCCATATTTAGTCCGTTTCTGTTCATTATGGGATGCCCGTGCTCCACGGGGTGCAGCTCACGCCCAAGTTCTCTGACCGGTCCATCTTTACGCCCAGGAGCTTCGAAAAACCAAACCCTCGGCACGGCAAAGTCTCGCCATTTGTATGTCGACGCCTGGTTGCCATGGTGATCAGAACTGCCCCGCCCCCGCCCCTCCCCACCCCGCCCCGCCCGCCCCTAGCCCGAGACCTGAGTGACGTGTCCCCTGCTGGTGCTCAGGAGATCTGGGGACGCTGTTCTGCCACAAAATCAAAAGCATTTCCTTTCGGCACTAAATCCAAAGCAAGCCGGGACTCGGTTTGAACGGAGGATCCACTTCCTGCTTCCTGTTTCTGTTTTGGTTTAATGAAGGGAACAAGTTGTTGCTGTTGATCTTGTTGTTGTTGTTGTTGTTGTTGTTGTTTTTGTTGTTTTTGTTGTTGCGTTTCTGCACTAGGGAGACTCAGCGAGAGAGAAACGAAACTGTTGGATGCAAACTGTCAGATGTTTTTCCTGTGAATGTGTTTGCACATGTTTTGTTTTGATTCTGATCATACAGTAAATCCCAAATCCTTCTCCTCCTCCGCCTTCTCTCAGTTCCCCAAACGACGGGCCGAATGTGCAGAAACTTGTAATTATCCTGTACAAAATTTGGCAATCTCGGTTTGTTAGTGGAATTTCTTTTTGTTTGTTCTTAGAACAATCTAACTATTTATTAAAGTATTTTATACCAAATCTCATGAATTTTGTCCTTTTTTTTAATATTATTTTGAAGTAAATGACAGATTGGTTTTGACATTGCTTACTGTTGGACTGAAAATAAATCATTGGGTCATTGGAGAAAAGGATAAATGATCATATTTAAATTATTCTTGATTTTTTTTTAGGTTTTCTCATTCTTAACATGAGAAATATAGGTTTTACAAAAACAATATGTTTGAAGAGAATCCAGTGACAACAGTGTAGTTTGTCCTTTTTGTTTGTGTAATTTGAATATGTTGAAAAAGTTTTCAAATATTTAACGACAGTAATACTAAAATATGAAAAGCAACGTCGTGATGTCCATGTTTCCACACGTTTTTGGGCGTATTCTGTTATTGTTCTTTGAAAAGGATGGGCCGGAATTTATTCAAAAGCAAACCAATAGACAAAACATTTTTGAAACTGCTTTTTATTGAGAAAATAAAGCTTTTCAAACATGTTCTGGTAAGTCATTTAAAACGGTGCATTGCATTCCTTTAAATATAAAAGAAGATGATCAGGAACATCCAAGAAATTATTTGTTTTGTGCCATCTCTCTGCAGTCGTTCCAACCAATCAGGTGAGTCTCTAATGTGTCCCTTATCAACATGGCGGCTAATGATTTACCCCAAGGCAGCTGCCTGCTGGACTCCATGCCGTACCGTGTGATGGTGGAGCCGCCAGCTGTTGGGAAGGAATGGGAAACGTGCACGGCATCCTGGATGGGATGTGGCTGAGGTCACGCTCTGCACTGACCTGGATCGGCTACAGACTGTTCCCTGCCAGATCCTGCAGCTTAGAACGTCATTGTCTCAGATAAAAAATGACAGTATAACAGTAATACCACGTTATATTTAAAATAACTTTCTGTAGTTGCAGCAGCACATCCAGAAAACACCTTTGGCTACAGGTTACAGGTTTCCAGTAGGAAGCGACGCGACTTCCTCTTTGTACTCTCTGTATGTTCGCGCCGATGCAGCCAAGAGAGACAATACAACTCTGGGAAACCTGAAATAATGCACTGTTTGCAATGAGTTTTTTCCCCTGGTGTTTTTCCGACGTATAAAGACTGATTCGATTTTGCGATCTTTCCATTTGATCCAACCCTGGTCTCTACAATGAAATGGCTACTTATGGTCCCAGTCCCTTCCTTTTGGCCAGTGTGTCAAATTACATCCCTCCTCCCCAAAAACAAAACATTAGAAATAAAAGTCGGCTACTCCACCCACAGAGACATCAGCCTTAACGCTGAGAAGGACCAGGAATGTAATATTTGTCTTGGGGAAAAAAGGAATGGGGACTCTATTAGGGGTCCAAGACGCTCCCCTGCGCGACCTACTTCCTGCTGTCGAATGTTGGCACAAAGGAGCCGGATGACTAAAGCGGACCTGCAGAGGGGAACACTTGAAGTGTTGTGCAGTTTGAAGGTGACTCCTGTTTTCTGGTTTATTTTTACTCACGGATACATGAGTCACGCTCTCCTGTGACTGTTTCGACCTTCAAGCTCATCGTGTTTGTCACATGACCACTTACCCACAAACCCATTTGGCGCCTAATTAAACAAACAGTAAAGTCTGAGTGTAAAAAAAACAACAGTGTTTGACCGCGTGCTGTTTGGTGACCCGCACCAACCGACGGGTGACGGGTCACAACGGGGACAGCGGCCATTTGCCATTTCGCGTCTCATTAGATGCTCGTCGTTCCAGCTCATTCGGGTGATGAACGCAGGGCTGTCTCCACGGCGACCAGATGAGCGCACCGCTTGATGTTTAACTGGAAGTCTTTTCTTCTTCAGGGTCCAGAGAAGAGGCAGTCTAGCAGATAATCAGAGCAGAAGATGGATGGAGCTCATTCCACCATCTCCCTGAAGTCTCCGACGGTAGAACGGCTCCTTTTCCACATAACTAACTTCTGAGCTAACTTCTGACGCTGAGTACTAAGGGATGGATGGATGAATGGATGGGTGGAAAGATGGATGGATGATGAAGTGATGGATGGGAAGGAGGATGGATTTATAGGAAAGTGGATAGGTGGATGGAAGGATGGATAGATGATGGATGGACGGATGGATGGAGCGATCAATGGATACAGTGATGGATGAGATAGATGAATAGATGGACGGATGGATGGATCGAAAGGAGGATGGAGCAATGGGAAGATGGGTGGCTGAATGGAGGGAAGGTAGATGGATGGATGGGTGGATGGAAGGGAGAGTTTGGGGTTTGTGTTTTGTTAATAATAATAATAATAATAATAATAATAATAACAACAATAACTTGGATTGATTTAGCGCCTTTCACAAATCCAAGGACACTTTACAATGGAAAAATAAAAAACAAAACAAGACAGGATAGAGAAATCAAAATAAAATAAGAACAGAAAAAAGTTTTGTGGAGGTTTTTGAAGGTGGCCAGGGATGGAGCACTTTGAATGTCAGTTGGGAAAGAGTTCGAGAGGGTGGGGGCTGCCACACTGAAGGCTCTGTCCCCAAAGGTTCGTAGCCTAGTGCAGGGGGTGGAGAGCAGATCCGTGTCCGACGACCGCAGCTTCTGGGACGGGGCGAAGGGGTGGAGGAGGTCAGCTAGGTACTGCGGGGCGTAGGGGTGGAGGAGGGCAGCTAGGTGCTGCGGGCGTAGGAGTGGAGGAGGTCAGCTCAGTACTGCGGGGCGGAGAAATTTGTAGGTTAGTAGTAGGACTTTATAGGAAATATGGGATTTGACAGGGAGCCAGTGGAGATGGATGAGGGTGGGGGTGATGTGCTGCCAGGGCTTGGTGCGGGTGAGAACTCTAGCAGCAGAATTTTGAACAAACTGGAGCCAGTCCAGAACTTTGCTTGGAACCCCAGACAGGACTCCGTTGCAGTAGTCCAGACGGGATTGATGAAGGCGTGGATTAGTGTTTCTGCCACAGACTCAGGCAGTGATGGGTGGAGTCTGGAGATGTTCTTGAGGTGGAAGAAGGCAAATTTTGTTATGGATTTGATGTGTGAGTGAAATGAAAGGGATGAATCGAAGATGACGCCGAGGTTGCGTACTTCAGGGGATGGGACGATAGAGCGGCCATCAACAACCAGGAGCAGATCTCCAACCTGACTGGCAGTGCCACAACCATGAGTTTGGTTTTGTTATGGTTGACTTTGAGCAGGTTTGATGACATCCAGACTTTGATGTCGTGGAGACAGTTGAGAGACTGAGGGGGGAGCTTAGGAGTTTAGTGCTGAGGTATAACTGGGTGTCATCGGCGTAGGTGTGGAAGCATAGACTGTGGTGGTGTATGATTACATTACATTTACATTTAGTCATTTATCAGACGCTTTTATCCAAAGCGACTTACAATTGTTCAAACACCGACGGACGCAGCCATCAGGAGCAATTAGGGGTTAAGTGTCTTGCTCAAGGACACTACAGCATGCTAGCAGAAGGAGCCTGGGATCGAACCGGCAACCTTTGGATCACTAGACCACCAGCTCTACCGCCTGAGCTACCATCCCCCGCATGATCTGACCAAGGGGGAGCATGTAGATGGTGAAGAGGAGGGGCCCAAGAACGGAGCCTTGAGGAACGCCTTGGTCGACTGGGCCAGGGGAGGAGCAGGAGTCTCCGATAGAGACAAACTGCTTCCTCTTGGTGAGGTAGGATTGGAATCAGGAGAGTGCTGTACCGGAGAGGCCAAGGTTACCAGATAGACAGTTGAGGAGGATAATGTGGGAAACTGTGTCGAAGGCAGCTGAGGGGTCGAGGAGGATGAGAATACTGATGTAGCCTGCGTCAGCAGCAATCAGGTAGGGATTTTAATGAGGGCGGTCTTCGTGCTGCGGTGAGTTCTGAATCCAGGTTGAAGGGGTTCGTGAAGCTCATGGTTGGACATGTGCTGTTGGAGTGGGGCGGCAACAGCTCGTTCCAGGATTTTGCTTAGGAATGGGAGGTTGGAGATCGAGTGGTAGTGGTTGGGTTGTCCGGGTCGAGACCAGGCTTCTTTATTATCAGTGTGACTGAGGCCATTTTGAAGCTGGTGGGAACCGTGCTGGATTTCAGGGAGGTGTTGATGATGGCCAACATGACAGGGGAGAGGGCGGGTAGGCATGCCTTGACCAGGGCTGTGGACATAGAATCCAGAGAGCAGGTGGAGGCCTTGGCCTTGGTGACCAGCATAGTAATTTATGCCACGTCCACAGAGGAGAAGGAGGAGAGACAGCACTGGGGTGGGCAGGAAGCTGGGGGTGCAACACCCTGTGGTTGGGGTATGCGTGGGAGGGCAGGCGATTGGAGTTTGGGGTGGATGGTGTCCACTTTGGCCTGGAAAAACTCCTGGAACATGGAGCAGCGGTCAGAGGGGTCAGGGGATTGAGGGGGATCAGGGGGGCGGAACAGCCGGTTAATATTGGAGAACAGCATTCTGGGGTGGTTTTGCTGATTGCCAATGAGGGTGGAGTAATATTGGATCTTGGTTTTGTCCAAGAGTCCAACAGTGACAGGAAATCTGTGGGAAATGTTGGTGGAGTCCACGTGGATGTTGAAGTTGTCGAGCAGAAGGATGGACTGGGACATGGAACAGACAGGGGTAAGCAGTTCAGACTACTCAGACGTGAAGGTGGTGGAGGCTTTAGGGGGGCGATAGATGAGGAGATTTTCACATGTTTTTCAGTTGACTGGCTCATTGTCGAAGAGCTCATTGACTTGAAGACCCAGCTCTTCAGTGAGTACCTCCTGTCCTAACCTACAATTACTTAGCACTACCTAGCAGTATTTATTGTTACACTAATGTTGTTGTTACACTAATCTCTGTCGCAATGTAGCTTGAATGTTATTCTCCCTTGTAAGTCGCTTTGGATAAAAGCGTCTGCTAAACGACTAAATGTAAATGTAAATGAAAAGATGTCAATGAATCAAAGATTTATTGATACAAACACAGGAATTTCACACCAGGTGACAACCCAAAGAGGCCCGGGAACTTATCTCCAACCAAATCTGATGAACACACAGGTCCATACGCATCAACTTCCTAATTCCAAATTCCCTGTTTAAGAATTGAGATCCCTGTCTCCTGTTTTTCTTGGCTCTGGACCGGGATTGTACAAGTATTTGGAAATAATGGTTAGACGGAGAGATTAATGGAAGGCTGCACTAACTGCACTGTTGAATACAAAGCTCGCTGGGTCCCATCCAGGCCTGTCCCAACCTTTGCAATTTAAAAAGAATTACATTTTAATTTTTATTATTTATAATTTTATTTTCGACGTGAGAACTTTGCTGCCTTACCTACTGTGTACTTACCTGCTTGCCAGCGGAGCTTTCGATTGGATGATCGGATGTGAGTGACCAGCCCAAACATGAAACCATGTGAGGTTTAGGTGTCCAACGCCATATCTCCCTGTTCCTCCTCAGAGAACAGCTGTTACATTTGAACCGGCTTGGCTCAGTGGGAATCTGCTTCATCTCAGAAAACCATTCACGCACTGATCAGCTTTGGCGTAAATGGTTTGTTCAGACTATGCTTCCAATAATACTCTGACTCCACAGGCAACAACATCGCTTCATCAATTCTATTTTAAAATCCAATATTGGGATTTAGATAGTTCAGCTCTACATTTGCAAAGACTTCTGCGAGAGCTAAAGATTACTTCCAGCATCTTGTACTTGTATCTGGTTGAATTTAGCAACAGGAGCTGATGAACTAAAGGTTGAGGTTGCTCTAATGGTCAAAGTCTGCTTTGATTGTTTCTGGTCTCTCATGGAAGTTGCTTTGGACAAAAGTGTAAATGAATAAATGTAAATGTAAATGTTGGTGGTGTATTTGATGTGAAATCCCAAGGAGTTTTGCATGTTTTTTGTGTGTTTAATATAATAATATGATAAGATAGTACTTTGTCGAGTTCCCGGAAGGGAAATTTGGGCGTTAGGGCAACTCAGTTAGGAACAAGATCCAGGGCTCCAGTACAGAAAATAAAAGAATGTGCATCTATTGTCTCCAATGTCTATTACTCATTTTGTATTCATGAGTAAAATACAAGCTCAAGAATGCAAATGCTGTTGAACTGATGTTGGAACCGCAGTCTGGGTGTATGTGGTCCAACATGCGGCACAGGAAGCTCTTGGACATGGTGGAGTTGTTCTGGTTCCACTTGGGGAGATGGGATGGAGGGAAGGATGGAGGAGGAATGCTCCTCGGCGCTCCTGAAGACAGTGGGAGCGGCAGATTCCTCCTCTTCTGGCGCAGGGCCCTTCACCCCTCCCAGGGTCCGGGGCCCGACTCCCATGTCCAAACAGAGATGAAAGGGCCGGGTAGGAAGGCCGTCGGTGCCAACACCACCCACCCACCGAGAGGGCCCAGCGCTCGCCCAGATGTTCTGTTATCTGCTGCTTCCCTCGTTCTTTGTCAATCTCTCCTCCTTCTTCTTCTTCTTTTTCTTCTATCTCTTCTTCCTCTTCTACTGCTCCTCACTGTGGAGAGGGGGAGGGAGATCCTCCACATCAAAGTATAGAGAAGGATCCATAACAGTGAACACTTCCAGAGAGAGAGGGGAGAGAGAGAGAGAGGGGAGAGAGGGGGGGTGAGAGAGAGGGGAGAGAGGGGGGGTGAGAGAGAGAGAGAGGGGGGAGAGAGGGGCGAGAGAGAGAGAGAGAGAGAGGGGAGAGAGAGGGGCGAGAGAGAGAGAGAGAGAGAGGGGAGAGCGAGAGAGGGGAGAGAGGGGGGGTGAGAGAGAGAGAGAGAGAGAGAGAGAGGGGAGAGAGAGAGAGGGGAGAGAGGGGAGAGAGAGAGAGAGAGAGAACAGGAGAATAATGCTAGAAAGGGTTTAAGAAAAATAGAGAGAAGGAACAGGAAAAAGAGACAGACTAATAGGGCAATAGGAAAGGGACATTAAGGGAGGAGAGGGTGTGTGTGTGTGTGTGTGTGTGAAGGGTTGTGTTGGGAGTGCTGGGTTGGGCTCCACATTGTATTATCTGACATAAATTCTTGTGTCCTGCTGGCTTCAATTCTTTAAAGCTGCGAGCGGCGTGCGCCCACGCACTCGTCCCTGGAGCCAATGGTGGGAAAAGTACTCTTTTACTGCAGTAAACGTACAAACCCTGACACAAAATCATTAAAATACCACAATGACATTTTAAAGTAAGTAAAAGTATGAGTGCTTGTATTATTAAAGTAAAAATTCTTGAAGTGTCCATATGCAGTGTCCTGATATAATTCGACACAAAGAGCTGCTGTATCAAGACATATTTTCTTTTAAATGTATTGGAGGAAAAGCCAAGTCTCCAAAACGAAATCTACTTAAGTAAGTTCAAATACTTGAAAAATGTACTGGAAAATATGGTCACAAAGTACTTGTACATTGTTACTTTCCACGACTGTTAATAAGTACATTTAACTCTCAGTTAAATCACTTCAGTGCTGTGAGGTAAGTACTGGAGGTAAGTTAAGTTAAGTTTTTAAGGAGGATTTGAAATATTAATTTAATGCAACAAAGACAATTAATACTATCATATAACTATAGAACCCAGAATCGCGATTGTGGTGCCGCCCCTAGCGTTGCCTGCACGAGCGCCTCGTGCTGATTTTGCACATTTTAGTATTTTTCTTTTGTTATTTTTATTGTGTGTAATCACCGGGTATCATGACATTTCACAGCATATATGTATAACCGTATGTATATGTATGTGACAAATAACCTCTTGAAATTGAATCTTGAATCTTGAAAGCATAACACAACAGTTGACCTTGAGCTCCGTGATCAGGGTGTGCAGGCCAAATCAAACTCTTTCAGAAGCCATCAAATACAGTGGCCCTTAGAGCTCAATGCACTGCAACTGAAGAAAAACAGAACCGCAATAACAGAAAACACAAACGCATTAGCAGAAAACACAACTGCATTTACAGAAAACACAACCTCATTAACAGAATACACAACCATCTTAATAGAAAACACAACCGCTTTAACAGAAAACACGACTGCATCAACACAAAGCACAACCGCATTAACAGAAAACACACCCACCTTAACAGAAAACACAACCCAATTGACAGAAAACACAACCAAATTAATAGAAAACGCAACTGCATTAACAGGAAACACAACCATCTTAACAGAAAACACATCTGCATTCACAGAAAAGATAACCACATTAACAGAAAACAACTGCATTAACAGGAAACACAACCACTTTAACAGAAAACACAACCTCATTAACAGAAAACACAACCGTATTTATAGAAAACACAACCGCCTTAACAGAAAACACAACCCAATTAACAGAAAACACAGCCATATGAACAGAAAACACAACCGCATTAAAAGAAAACACAACCGCATTAACAGAAAACACAACCGTCTTAATGGAAAACACAGCCGTCTTAACAGAAAACAGAACTGCAATAACAGAAAATACAACTGCATTAACAGAAAATACAACCGCATTAACAGAATACACAACCCCAATAACAGAAAACACAGCAATATGAACAGAAAACACAACCGTATGAACAGAAAACACAACCCCATTAACAGCAAACACAACTGCATTAACAGGAAAAACAACTACATTAACTGAAAACACAACTACGTTAACGTAAAACACAAACGCATTAATAGAAAACACAACCCCATTAATAGAAAACACAACCGCATTAACAGAAAACACAACAGTATTAACAGAAAACACCACCGCATTAACAGAAAACACAACCGCAATAACAGGAAACACAACCATCTTAACAGAAAATACAACTGCATTAACAGAAAACAACCGCATTAACAGAAAACACAACCACATTAACAGGAAACACAACCACTTTAACAGAAAACCCAACCCCATTAACAGAAAACACGAACAAGTTAACAGAAAACACAACCGCCTCAATAGAAAACACAACTGCATTAACAGAAAACACAACCTTCTTAACAGAAAACACAACTGCAATAACAAAAAATACAACTGCATTAACAGCAAACACAACCGCATTAACAGGAAACACAACCATGTTAACAGAAAACAGAAACGCATTAATAAAAAACACAACCACATTAACAGAAAATACAGCAGCATTAACAGAAAACACAACTGTCTTAACAGAAAACACAAATTAATTAACAGAAAACACAACCGCATTAACAGAAAACACAACTGCCTTAATAAAAAACAACCACATTAACAGAAAATACAGCAGCATTAACAGAAAACACAACCGTCTTAACAGAAAACATAAATTAATTAACAGAAAACACAACCGCATTGACAGAAAACACAACTTCCTTAATAAAATACACAACCACATTAACAGAAAATATAGCAGCATTAATACAAAACACAACCGTCTTACCAGAAAACACAAATTAATTAACAGAAAACACAACGACCTTCACAGAAAACACAACCGTCTTAACAGAAAACACAACTGTCTTAACAGAAAACACAACCGTCTTAACAGAAAACACAAATTAATTAACAGAAAACACAACCGCATTAACAGAAAACACAACCGCATTAACAGAAAACACAACTGCCTTAATAAAAAACACAACCACATTAACAGAAAATACAGCAGCATTAACACAAAACACAACCGTCTTACCAGAAAACACAAATTAATTAACAGAAAACACAACGACCTTAACAGAAAACACAACCACATTCACAGAAAACACGACCGCATTAACAGAAAACATAACCGTCTTAACAGAAAACTCAACTGCATTAACAGAACCCACAACCGTCTTAACAGAAAACACAACTGCATTCATAGAAAACACAACAGCATCAACATAAACACAATCGTCTTAACAGATAACACAACCGTGTTAATAGAAAACACAACTGTCTTTACAGAAAACACAATCGCAAAACCACATTACGGAAGTGAGCCCACCGGATGCACTGATTTCTCTGCAATAAAATATATTAAACTAAATTATTTTGTGTATGTAATTATTCATAAGAATTTATACAAGTAACAACCTGGAGCCATGACTATCACAGACTAGTCGCTCCACACTAGACCACCGTGTCCAAATCCTCCATCTGCTTCCTCCATCCAATACATAAATAGAAAAAAAAACAACACTTTTATATCAATCCACAGTTTTTATTTTAGCCATTCAAGTGCAATGTTCCAGAGAAAACATCTTCTACTGGCTCTGTGGTACTGTTACTTAAATAAATTCTTACTGATACAATTACAGACACAAAATAATTTAGCTTAATATATATATATTTTTTTACATTACATTTAGCAGACGCTTTTATCCAAAGCGACTTACAATTGTACAATCACCGACGGACGCAGCCATCAGGAGCAATTAGGGGTTAAGTGTCATGCTCAAGGACACTACAGCATGCTAGCAGGAGGAGCCTGGGATCCAACCAGCAACCTTTAGATTACTAGACCACCAGCTCTACCGCCTGAGCTACCATCCCCATTTTATGGCAGATAAATCAGTGGATGCTGTGTGGCTCAGTTCTGAAGTCGTGTGGCTCATTTCCGTGATGTGTTTTTGCGTTTGTCTTTTCTGTTAATGCAGTTGCGTTTTTCGTAATTTGCTTGTGTTTTGTCTTTTCGCTATGTGTTTTCTTAAGTTGCAGTGCATTGACCTCTCAGGGCCACCGTAGTCGAGGCTTCTGAAACGGCGAGTTTGATTTGCTGCGCCCGCCTCACCTGCACGTCCACATGCACATGCACACCACCCAAGGCTATGCATTTTATGGACAAGCCTGAACTGAGAGCGGAACGCAGCAGCTCACAATATCGCCCGAGCCGCTCATCGGCGCCGCCAGGCTGCATGTGTTTCATTCAAGAGTCAAGATTTTTATTTGACACATATATATACATACTTTCATACATATATGCAGTGAAATGTAATGCAAGGCACCCGGTGATAGCACACAATATGTCCTAGGAAAAAATAAAAATAAAAAATTTCATTCTAGTAGACCGACTAACTGACTCCTAAAACGTAATACAGTAAGTTGAATACTTATAGAATAAAATAAAAATATATAGAATAAAATACAATAAACATAAAATGAAATAAAATGGAATAGATAGAGAGAATATGCTTATGTATATACAGATATGTGCATTAAAGTGGCATGTGAATGTGAATAGAGGGAGGTAGTGTTTGGGATAATACAGCACAGTATACAACAGTACGGCGCAGCAATACGACATCACGAACAACCCTGAACAGTGACACAGTATGCGGTACAGTATGCTACATACAGTACAGTAGGTAGTGGAGCCTAGTGCATGGCTCAGTTAGGACCCCTGGTGAGGTCAGCGTTGACAGTTCTAATGGCTTGAGGGAAGAAACTCAGTCTCAGTCTCTCTGTTCTCGCTGCGTGACTGCGGAGGCGCTTGCCTGACGCAGCAGCTGAAACAGTCCGTTGTTGGGGTGATGAGGATCCTTCATGATCCTGCAGCTCTGCTACTACACCTCCTGTTGTATAGCTCCTGCAAGGGGGGGAGGGTAGTTCCAGTGGTACGTTCAGCTGAACGCACCACCCTCTGCAGGGACGCCTGTCCTGGGCAGTACAGTTACCAAACCAGGCAGTGATGTTGCCTGTCAGGATGCTCTCCACTGCTCCAGAGTAGAAGGACTTGAGGATCCTCACCGAGACCCGGAATTTCCTCAGCTGCCTGAGGTGGTAGAGACGCTGCCTCGCCTTTCTCACCAGAGTGTCTGTGTGAACAGTCCATGTTAAGTCCTCTGTGATGTGGACTCCCAGATATCTGAAGCTGCTCACCCTATCGACAGAAGTCCCATTAATCCACAACGGCGCGTGCGTCCTCGATTGTGATCCACGCCTAAAGTCCACAATCAGCTCCTTGGTTTTGCTGACGTTCAGGTGGAGGCTGTTGTCCTGGCACCAGAGTGACAGGTCAGCCACCTCCTCGCGGTAGGCCTTCTCATGGCAGTCGGTGATCAGGCCCACCACCACGGTGTCGTCAGCAAACTTGATGATGGTGTTGGAACTGGACCTGGCCACACAGTCATGTGTATACAGGGAGTACAGTAGGGGGCTGAGGATGCAGCCCTGGGGGGATCCTGTATTCAGGGTGAGGGAGCTTGACATGTACTTCCCCACCCTGACCACCTGGGGGCGGGCTGTGAGGAAGTCCAGGATCCAGGCGCACAGCGGAGCATTCAGTCCGAGCTCCATCAGCTTGACAGCCAGTCTGGTGGGGACTATGGTATTGAAAGCTGAACTATAATCAATGAACAGCATTCTCACATAGGCCCCCTTCTGGCCATCCAGGTGCGTGAGCGTGGTGTGCAGTACCTGGGAGACCGCGTCATCCGTGGATCTGTTCTGCCGGTACGCGAACTGCAACGGATCCAAGGTGCGGGGAAGGGAGGCGCAGATGTAATCCTTAATCAGCCTCTCGAAACACTTCATGACCACCGAGGTGAGGGCCACCGGACGGTAGTCATTCAGGCAGGTTGGAGAGGCGATCTTCGGGACAGGAACGACGGTGGACCTCTTGAAACAGGACGGGACCACTGATTCAGCCAGGGAGATGTTGAATATTGTAGTGAACACCGGAGCTAGCTGGTTAGCACAGGTCTTCAGTACTCGCCCAGATATGCCGTCTGGACCCGCAGCTTTCCTGGTGTTCACACGCATCAGAGCCCTCCTGACCTCGTGCACGGACACTGAGAGTGCGCGCTCATCCCCAGCGGTGTAACTCCAATTAGCCGGCGAGCTAGCGGTGCTGCTGCCAGACTCGAACCGCGCATAAAAGGAGTTCAGTTGGTTGGCCAGGGAGGCGTCCACACTCGTGGCTGGGGGGGAGCTGCTCTTGTAATTCGTAATATTCCGCAGCCCCTGCCACAATCGTCTCATGTCCCCCCGCTCCATCTGTAGCTCCACAGTCTCCCTGTACGTCCGTTTAGCGTCCCTCACCGCCCTCCGCAGATTGTACGACGCCGCTTTGTAATTGTCCATATTACCAGATACAAGACCGTCGTTGTAAGCGGCCGTGCGAGCATTCAGAGCGCAGCGGATGGATTTATCAACCCACGGTTTCTGGCTTGAAAATATCCGAACTTTCACCGTGGGAACGACGTTCTAAAGCGCAGCCTCCGATTGGTCCGTCCACCGCTTCACTTCCCTCGTCATCACCAGATCCCGCGCGAACAGAGGCCTGTAAATTTCTCAGTTGCGTGGAGGTGATTTACCAGTAAGTGTGAGAGGGGCCTCTGGAAACACGAGGAGGGCCTCAGTTTCAGGTGATGCTCGGAGGGGAACGGTATTTTTAATTTTAAGAAGGTGTTGATTTTATCTGCATACTTTCTGAAACTATGGACCTTGGGCTACTTTGTTGGAGAGACGACCAGCATAACTCTCCAGACTGGAATGAGGGATGTTCAATGTTTATTTTCAGACACATAGGGCAGTGAGGAGGGGCCCCCATCTGAAAGAGAAAGATGATTGCCATTACCCTTTACTCATCCTTCAGTGTTCGATTGAATTCCACTTCGTTGTAATTTGACTGCATCAGAGTGCAGTGGAAAACTTCATCAAACGTCTCGACAGTTCACCTCCACCAACAAGGGAAGGAAACAAAAAACTCCCTCAATGTTTGAATGAACCTCTTTCCTGTGTCAGAAACATCATCAGAAGATGGAGGATAAATGGATTAGTTGAAATCCAGCCAAGGGGTGGAAGAGCAAGGAAGATAGCAGATGAACTGGAAACCTGGCGAGAAATGCTCAGAAGAAGCGATGCATTGCTGCAAAGAGCTGCAGAACGATACAGCGCACCTCAGCCACAAATCCATGTCAGAGTTTCCAGACGGAAGCCTTTCCTACGACCTCAACACAAAATGAAGTGTCTGAAACAAGAGAAGGACCTTGACAACCTGAGTCCTTTTGGAGCCATGTTCTTTGGACCAAACCTACAACCAAACAAGGTCTTTGGAGAAAAAATGTGAAGCATCTGTAGAGAAGCGCACCTCATCATGTGGCAAGCACGGGGTTTCACCCAATGATGCTTTGGGGTCGTGTGGCAGCTTTAGAACAGGAGATACTGTTCGGGTGCAAGGAAGAAGGGATTCCATCAAATATCAAGAGATCCTAGAGGACGATGTTGGACAGTCAGACACTGCAGGTGAAGGAGGTTTGTGTTCCAGGAAGACAGTGAAGAACCTCCAGCAAAGACTCCAGGAACGGTTCTGGAACGCTCGTAACAGGACATAATAGGCCAAAAGAGGCCCCAGACTGAATATCATTGTAAAACTGTGGCACGATCTCAAACATGCTGTACAACAATATTGAATATTTCTCAACTGAGTGTTCTGGATGGAAGAACTGAAGAAAATCCCAAAAGAAAGATATTGTGAAGCACTGATATCACATACAAACCCATATGATAACCCTGGCAGTTCCATCGCCCAGTCTGAAGCCTTACGTCATGTCCCCATGTGCATGTGGGGGTCAAGCGTTCAGTGCACAACGCCTGCGTGGACACAGGCTGGGGTGGGGTCCGGGGGCCTGGGATGGAGCCTGCACTGTGTCATCAGTCGTCCGGAGGTGCAACAAAGGGGCCTTAACGCATGATTAGCCCCCAAATCGCCTCCCATTATGGGTGAGCACTTCGGGCACGGCTCTCAGCCCCCAAACCGCCCGGCCTGGAAACCTCCCTTGGAACCACGTTCTCCTTGTTTTCTCACGTCCTGTCTGTCTTGCAGAACAAAACAAGAAATTTATTTGAATACCTTGGTACAAACTTTACATTTGTATAGTTGCACATCAATATGCCCGGTCACGGCACACAGTTGGAGTTGCTCATCCGGGGGCAGGGGCGGGGTTCTCTGCAGTGTAAACAGTGTGATTATGTCCAACACATGCAACTGATTAAATGCTGATCTGGCAACCCGCGATCAGGGTGGATTTACGATTTAGATTTACTTTGGTGGTAGTGAGCGTCATGTCAGGATGAACCCAGAACACCGTCTATTTACTTTTTTATATTTCACTATTTATCATTATTTATTCTAATATGAATTTTGTGACATCAGAAAAGTGAAGATGCATTGAGAAGTTAAGCTCACTGTTTACTCAGCGAGAGAATCTTCCACACGTTGCTATTAATGGATGGATTGCACAAGCTAAACATTTGGGTTGTCCCCATTTTGATAGTTCAATATTTATTTGATATCTGTTGTGGGCAGCTGTAATGCAGCTCTAGTAGAGGTTTCCAGAGGCTGATCAATAATTTAGTATGATCAGATTACTATGGTTTTCTTTATTGATCTTTGAATGTATGAATGTACATGTACCTGTACGTACGTATGCATGTATGACTTATATTGTATAAACTAACCTAAGATACCGCTATACTCCTTCTTTCCCTCTCTCTCTCTCTCTCCCCCTCTCTCCTCCTCTGTCTCTCCTCCCATTCCGTCATCCCCCCCATATATCATCCGCCTCCTTGGCACATTTTGCACATTTTTGTCAGTTTTGGTCGTTTTCACCTCGAGATGAAGCTGCGGGAGAAGGGTCGACGTCAGAGTCGGAGCGTGTGATCAAAGGGAAGATGCGGCTCAGGTGATGGGGCGATAAAACCTGCAGTCGCTTTTTTTATTCCCCTCCTTCTCCTCATTAGGATCGGCCTGCTGCCACCCCCGGGTTGGGAGTAGCTGGTTTGACATTTAACACAAAGCGTGTTCGGATCTGCCTCCCTCCGAGCACAGGGAGACAGAGTGAGCGAGAGAGACAGGGAAATAGAAAAAGAGGGAGTTTTTTTTATCCTTTATTTCACTGTCGTTCTCTTTTGCCTTTCCTTTTCCTTATTCAGTCTCTGGAACCAATCTGGGCAGATTTTTTATTCTTAGATGTGATTCCGTGTCTCTACTTCAGCCGCCCTGTAACTCATTGGATGCTCAAAGTTAATCCAGATGCTAACCGGCGTTATACAGGCCCCAAAAAGGATATTCAACTATTTTGGATGTGTTGCAAAGTTGCAATTAATAAAGCCTTGCCCCCCCGTCCTTCTTCGACCATTTTCCAGCTGTTCTACCTGCAAGGTGCTGTGTCACAATCCTTTAAGTCAATATATTTATTGATCTGTGAGCAATTTTGTGTTTGCTCCTCAATGCATATTGTCATATTTTTTTACCATGACATGTTGTGGTTTGACGTTTTGTCCCACCCCTACCGAGTAAACCCAGATCGTGTGGGCAGAAGTAGGGTAGAACACTCTGCTCTATAATCATGTAAAAGGCTGATAAGAGTCGTATGATGGGCAGACATATTTCCTGCGTTGGAGATTCCACTGTGATGACTAACATCTGTCTTTATCTGTTCAGCGTTGGCCCCGTTTTGCTTCTGGATTCTGCCTTTGAACGCCGGACTGCAGACCAGCTGCAGGTTCCGCCGTTACGGTAAAACGACACCATGGGTACGTTTTACAATTGAAATGTTTTTTTTTCTTTTTTCAAATTCAGCAAAGAGGAGCTCGGGGATGGATGAGCATCAGTGATTGAAATGTCACGTGTCAGGGCGTCGGCAACATCAAGGGAAACGTTATTTGCTTATGAAGAAGATAGCTCTTCCTATAACCATCACGTGTGTGCACGTCAGTGTTCATTGAAATCGTGGAAATTGTGCCACTGTGAAAAAATAAAAGATCTTTCCCAGCCGTGCTCCTTGAAACTTCCCTTGATGCTTAAATTATTGCATATGAGAGCTTTTATTTTCTTTGTTGAGGAGTCTTTGGGACAAGGAACCTGCCAAATGGACCCTTGAGAAGAGCTGTTTGGTCAAATCAAACAACATCAAACCACATCAATAATTCATAGAAAGCTATTTAGTGAAGGTTTATTACATCCAGAGTAGGCAATACCATTACGTTTCTGTTCTGGGAGCTCCATGCCCGTCCATGCCTGCATGCATCAGACCCCCTCCAGGGTTCTAACAGAACAGAATCTGATGCAACAATGACTTCAGATGTCTGACATTATTATAGCTCCATACAGATAAATCAGTGGTAAAGACAGTTTAACATTTAGATAGAACAAAGGCAAAGCAGTAGAACTCAAAGCAACTGTGGAACAGAACGCTGAGGTGGAGCTGAGGTGGAGTTTGGGTGGAGATGGGAACAATCAGCTGTCAGAGTTTTGGCGGGCTGAGATTCATTGTTTTTAGGGTCTGAAGATATACTCGAAGCAAATTCATAAAAGGACTGCGTGGCTTTTGCAGCCGCTAAACCGGCGAAAATAACAGAAGAAGCGTCAAATTTACAAAGCGTTGCAAACGGTGAAATGCATCGTTAACTGCGCTGCTGCGCAAATAGCCTCGAGGTGCACCAGTGCTATTTGCACGTATTTAAATGAGCTATAAGACATACATTTCGTGCAAAATTGGCCCCTTTCTCTACAAATGGGCCTTGTTGCAAATTGCATCCAATTCGCAAACCCCGCGCAAATAGCCACGCCCAGTTAGAGGGAAATTATTACTGTCCTTAGAGACTTGGTGGGAACTGCACAAGACCAAATATATTTTAAAATGGCAGCACAGCGCAATCATCTGCAGAGATTCTGTGTAACTGAAACGCAGTTACAAGGCATGTCAGGCCCAGACTTTCAGGTGATCTGAAATGTTTGACATTATTATTATTATAATTGTTATTACTGTCACGGCATCCGACGGTAGCGGAACGAGCGGTCCGTGGTTTTCAAAACACACTCCAAAAGAAACTTGTTGAAACTTTGAATAATTTAGTGTATAATAAAGGCGTTACAAACGTTGACAAAAACACTTCCATAATTCCTATTAAACTAAAAAACGAAAAACAACTAAAAGTTATAGCGGATAGTGATTAAGTGGTCCAAATCGGCATTGAACCACAGATGGCATCGAACCCCATAAGACCATGGACAGCCCTGCAGGCCTTGGCCTTTCAGGTGCCGCAGCCCTGAACTTGGTACAGTAAAATATATTAAATCAACCGTCATCATTTCCATATTGAAATATTAAGATTCAGTGACAACTAGAATTTCCTAAAATTTAATTATATACATTTTATTTATGCATTAAATGAACTGTGTGGGAAGAGGAAGTTTAATTAGAGATTTATTCTTACAATTTAAATGTTTGCATTTGCACTGCACATAAACCAAAAAATACAAAGAAAGGCCCGGGGTCCCCGTTGGGTAGACTCTGTTACCCCCCCCCCCATCCCCCACCCACGGCAAACATTTTTTCAGGGTGAGGCACAACACCAGCACAGCCCCTCCAAGGACTTTGTTACAATTGTACATTTTCATTAAACTCTTAAAATCAAAATAACTACTGTCCGACAATAAGTTTCAGTTTTATATTTATTCATATAAGACTGATAATTTGTTAAACAGGCAAGTGTAGAGCAGTGGCGTCAATGCTGAACAACTCCCCAATGGAGAACAGCAGCAAAACTTTTTGGGCGTGTTTGGGCTGGCATATCATTAGTGCAATATCTTTTGTTTATCGGATGCTAAAACGGTGCTGACAGTGGGTGCAATTGATGTGCAATTCATGGTGCAATTAGCGGCTGCAATCCATTCTTTGTGAATTCGCCCCTTATTGATTGGACTGTCAGCAGATATGAGTGATGAACAAGGGGTGGGAGAACTGAGTTCTTCCGCTTTGTGAATGTACTGCGCTGCCCATGCTCCGGTCATCAGAAGCCTGAGATCTTAGCCTTAAATTGTAAAGTTTGGCGAGGATGTGTAATTCCATCTATTAATGACCACAACATACTCAAGGTTCCACAGTGAAATGCCTGCATGCTATGCTTGTATCATCAATAATTCACTGAAATGTTTCATCTTGGTTCAGTGTCCCACCAGCAAGGTTTTTGGAAACGGAATCAGTGATTCACCAGAGGCACCGGCACAAACATGGCTTCCTTATCACCAAGGGTGGGGTTTTGCCAAATTCTTTGGATAATCTCCCGTTCCATGGTACTTCAGTCTCAACATCAGCATTCCTCAGTGCGACCTTCGCCAAACAATTGTTTAATCTGTAACGCTGACCACAGCAGCTGTCAAAGTACAGGCAGCGCCATGCATAAGCACGGATCAGCTTGACAGGGGAACACAGCAGCACATAAAGCTGCTCCTTTCAAGGTCCCAGGCTTTGATGTCCAAAAACAAGAATAGACCTGCGTCTTTCCACCCTGCGAGTGAAACCAAAAACCTCAGTGGATTTTGAGGGAGACAGGAGAAGGGAGGCAGGGGCCGGCGGGGGTGTCGACTCTTTTCTGCTGATGCTGTGACATGGAAAGAGCCTTTGAACTGAACACCTCTTCATGGGCAGCTCCGCTCATCCACTGCGATCCAGGCCCGGACAGATGGAGGCACGGGTGACCGCCCTCCAAAGGATCTGGGGGCGGGGGGAGGGGGGTTCACCCAGAGAGGCAGTCGGGCCAAAAGAAAAACCCGGGACTGAGGCACCAGCGCTGAGTGGCCCCTATGAAGTGTCACCTGAAGTGAGCACTTCAAGGGGCCGCTGACAGATATCTAGACGGGGTCAATGACCACTTCACCCCTCGCTTTCCAGGCTAGCACACAAGATAGACATCAGGAGTTAAAGACAGACAGATTGTTAAACACCAACCCGCTTAACCCTCCCATCTTCATTCCCAGGCAGGGTGGCTGAGACGGTCGCCTGGTCTGCTGCCTTGACCTAGAAATGCACTTCTTGAAGACAAAAAAAGTACCTCTGCCCCCTCTACCTCAGGCCATGACATCATATTGGAACTCCTTCTTCCTTTTCTCTGTTTGTATCATTTCATTCTTAAACTGAGCAAAACAAGTTATTCTATTGGATTCTATTCTGTTTGCCTGTCAATCTGAATTGGTTATATATGCAATATACTGTACTGTATGTGTAAGTTATATATGTAAGCCATGTATGACTATGGTTATAGTCAGTAGTGTGCACAGCTCCTTTTGTCATAGGTGTAAAGTGCCCTTTGAAAATGGTAAATCATGTTGCCTGTATCTATGATCAGGTCAAGTAAATGGTGCCATTAATACCAAGTTATCCAACAAGACAGAAGCCCCCCCCCCCCCCCCGATAAACTAGGTATTTACATAGATAGAGAAGAATCTTTATTAGTCACACGACACACACGCACACATGCAGTGACAGCAAGCAACACACATACACTTAAAATGGTAGCTGGTGAAATAAGATCTCTGCTTTTGACCCATTCTGGCTTGTCCTTCCAGTGGCATACAGTGACGCACCTGGGGACCAGTTACAAAAGTCCATTGCTGGTCAGACAACATGTTTTGTGTGGCGGTCCTTACTGACTTTACAGCAGCAGTGCAATACACTGTGCCACCATACCCACTGATTATAAAGTCATCACTTCGGGAATTAATCAGCAATACAGAATATTATAGACCTATTTGTTACCAGGGAGTTTATGCCTTCAAGGGCCTGGGAGAAGCCCTTTCTGGGTGTTTTGCCACTGAAAGTGTCTGTGCATGCCACTGGATATAGTTAACCTCCAGTAGAGATATAAGCTGTTATTATGAAATACATGGTCAAACTACAGTTTTCCCTTAGTTCAAACAAGTTGGACTGCGAGGTTTAGTATCTTAGCCGTAAACCATTAGATGGAGCTGTTTGAAGTCTTTGCTCAGTGTATCTACAGCTGTTTCCAAACGTGGATGTCCCCTCTCGAGACATCTTGAAACCTTGTCTAGCGACATTGGAATTTGAATTCCGTGGGTAAATCAATCCAGGTGACATTACAGATTTTCTTAATTGCTTTAACACATTTTCTGAAAGCAGTGTCAGCATTCTCAAAATTGTGAGAGTGAAAGGCCACCTGCAAAAGGCCTACAAGCTCACTCTGTTTCATCAACAGAATGAAATAAATCCATCACTGAATATGATTCATATCATCAAAAACAAGGATGTTTTGATGATATGAATCACAGAGTTAACAAGGAACAAGTAAAAATTCGATTTGTTCCTCATTCTGTAGGTTTGACAGCAGATGGGTGCAGGCTGTATCCCCCGTCCACTGAGCCCCAGACGGGGCCCTGTCCAGCCCCCGGGCCCCTGGCTCCCTCACACCCTGGACTGGGCTGCTGCGTTGGAACAGGCTTCAAAGCAGCTTGCAGCTCCAGGGGTTCCAAGATATGTGGCCTAACAAAGATCTGCTGCAGAGAGAGTGAGTTCCAGATGATCTACGTTAAAATCAGTACGGTGCCAGCTAGAAGGAGGACCGACTGGGTGAGGCACTGATCGATGGACCCGATGATGGATAGAAGTCAAAATGGGACATGATAGAATGGACAAAGAGGCAGAGACGCATATAGACAGATAGACGGACAAGCGGACTGATGTTTGAACATAGTGGTGGTTTAGAATACAGCTCTTGATTTATGATCCATTGCCATCTTGGATGGAAACAGATGGATTTGATCTGTGAGCTGACCTCACAGTGAATTTCCTCAACACGATGGCTGTGAAAACAACGTCCAGGTGGAGATCTGCAGTAACAGACCCAGCGCTTCTGGATCACAACACATTCTACCGTACAAAAGTGTACTTTGAGATCCGCAGCACAGGGTCCTTGGACATTTTTAGAAAGAGGCTGAAGACCCATCTCCCCAACCAGGCCTATCCATGAGGTCACCATTTTTTATCGTTATGCGCGTCAATCCTGTCAATTTTCAAATGTCTTCCAGATCGGAAAACTCGAGCACGCTCACTTTACAGGCTGTGAAGTTTTGCTCAGACGATGAGTCCTTTGTCAGACTGGGTGTAACAGGCAAGTGACTGACTCATTTCCATCACTGTCTGTTTTTCATATCAGGTAATGTGCTGAACCTTTGGCTTCTGGGAGGCGTCCACGCTGACTCCTATGCTCCTAGACATCCATCCCACCTGAGCGCTCACAGCTGGGGGGGGGCATGCGGCTGAATCGGCACATTTGGGGCAAGTCCAGCTTCAGTGATTTCCGCAGTATAATGTATCGAGACTCGATGCAGTGAGAAAAGATCAAACATGTTCCAGAAACGCAGCATCAGCAGTCGTTTCAGATGCAGAAGCTAAGTTGAAGTTAAAGCTGAGAGGGAAAGTGTTGGTGTGGCTTTGGGGAGTTGTGTAAAGTGCTGTGTTTGTATAGCACAGCATCTGTAATGTCAAGTCCAGTCAAGTTTATTTCTATAGCCCGTAATCACTGCACGGTCTCAGAGGGCTTCACAAACGAAAATTTTACAGAGAAATCAATGTCGTCCCCGGCTCTGAACCCTCAACCCGGGAAAGGAAAAACTCCCAGAAAACTCTTTGGGGGAAAAAGGAAGAAACCTTGAGAAGGGATCACAGAAGGAGGGATCCCCTTCCAGTGTGACCAGGCTGCAATGGAGGCCGAGTGGGCGACATCAACAATAATTTAAGATGATACAGCACAGGATATTGTACTTCTATACGGTGTCAAAGCTAAACAGTATGAGTCTATTTGCTGGTGCAGAGCGCTGCAGGAAGACACCTCCAGGGAGGTGGTTGTCACCGGGTCCGTTCAGGTAGCTCACAGCAGCCTGACAGAGTGACGTATAACGTATCTCCATCATGCACAGTGCTTGTTTTGTTACATAAGGAAACGGAGTATAATAAAATAACCCACTTCTTAAATAATAACGCACAGTTTTGGCGCACCATCCACGCCCCATTGCTGGCGTGGCGTGGGCACAGTCGGTACCGAGAGGGAGCGGTGGGAGCGCAGAGCCGCAATTATTTAAGTTATATAGTTATGTTTACAATGATATATTGAGGGGGGACCACTCTGTTTTTGCCAGGAAGGGGGGTCCAGACCCCCCTGTCTCTGCCCCTTACAGTATGGGCCTTCAGGATCAAAGTTTGATCCAGGGATCAAACTCACATATATCTTGAAGGACTGCCATGAAGTTCTCATGGTCAGAGCAGCCTAACGCTTGACTGAGCCTTGCCTCCCCGATGGTTTTTATAGAACCACTGATATCAATCATTCCAGAGTGATTTTATGGTTTTCTGAAGCCAGGCCACCATTAAAAGCCCTTTTTGATGCAGTAGAAACGCTTCGGTGTTAAGTTTCAAAATGGTGTTGTCTTTTGTTTTCTGTTTTACTACGTCAGAGGAAGCCATCACGGCTGTCACATCTAAACTTTCCTTTTTGTCTCTTTATCAGAGACCATGTAGAAATCCAACCGACGACTTTTCAGCCCAAGACGGCATTATTTGGGACCATCAGTTGGAGACGCCTTTTGCTTTGAATGGTGATATTTCCACATCTTGTACAGTAGCTACAGCTACCAGCATTTCAGAATAATGTATTTTGGCTTTGATACAACAAACACCGGAGCACATCTGATGATTAAGCCATTGCATTGCGGCTAATCCTCGTCTCACATCTAACTACCCGGAGGTCGGTTTAGTCTGTAATGTTTGCATCTGTAACCTGGATACAGAACTGTGGTGATTCACTCCACCGCTATGTCAGTTTAACCGTGTAATCTTCTCGGGGAAGGCCTTCAGTCCAGGCGTTCGTCTCCAAAGCATGAAGCATGTACAATTAGTTATTAGTTAGTGATTATACGATCAATGTGTCTATAGAATAGAGATGAGTTCAACTCTAGATACCACTGTCCTGCCAGAAATGGCAAGACAGCGCCAACTGGTGTTGCCTGGCAAGTATTTTTCCATTTTTCCGTTCCTGGCATTGATAAACAGCCTGCACAAGAGGCTCTGAGCTGAGCGTTGAAGCCAAATATAGCTTATCCAAATAGTGTCATTGTACTGAATATCTCCTGTTTAGCCTTTTTAGGAACTTGGCTATTTTGGTATTAATCAAAACCAATAATTCAACATATTGTGCAATACTTCATCGCTCATTTAGCTTTGATTCTTTTTCTTGCCAACGTTCCACTGAGGCTTTGAAAAGTGAGCGGCAACTGGTCCATCCATCATCCATCCATCATCAATCATCCATCAATCCATCCAGCATCCATCCATCATCCGTCATCCATCCATCATCCATCCATCATCAATCATCCATCAATCCATCCAGCATCCATCCATCATCCGTCATCCATCCATCATCCATCCATCATCAATCATCCATCAATCCATCCAGCATCCATCCATCATCCGTCATCCATCCATCAGCCATCCATCATCAATCATCCATCCATCATCCATCCATTGACTCCTTGAATGGGAAGTTTGTTCCTCAAGTTAGCAACTTCTATCCTGGGAACCAGAACAACCTGCAGATCTTCTTCCATCTGCTCTGCAGAATACCTCTAGCCACCCTCCCATTCAAACAGGTTACCACCCGACCTCACCCCGGTCGGGCCAATCACAACCGTCTATCTAATACGGGGCGGGGTTGACACCATGACCATGCGGAGGAGAGACGTTGACCCACATTGTGATGTGGAAGGGTCTGTTGAATCCACTTTCATGACAGAACTAAACCAACTGGACGGTTTATTTCCTACAAAAAAGCTTTTGTTGATAAGAAAGACGTGTTTGAAGTTCTTCTGACAGGATTTGGTCCGATTTTAATTTACCAACTGACTCGCTCAGCGCTACATCACACAGTTCGTTGCTCTGACTGGTTGTAGGGTCTATCCAATGCTCTGATTGGTCGTCGGTCTATCTCGTCGTTTAGCCTCTTTTGATCGTTCATAATTGCATATAATTGATTTCGTTGACTGTGTATGTGAGTCACCTTAGGGGAGATTGCAAAATGGGCAATGAAACCAAACAAAACGGAGATTAAATACTTGAATACAAACGACAAATGGGCTCATCAAGTGGAGCGCATAATCTTTTGTGTGGGAGAGAGAAAGAATTTCCTTTTATTTCTCTGTGGATTCTATCAATTCATCCACCAATTACCCTCTTCACTTCTCAGAGGGGGTCGACGCAGGAAGCAGGCGTCTCCCCCCCGAACGGGGAGAGCCCTGCCTCCGCTCCTCGGGGCAGCGGGAGGCGCGACGCGCCAGACGCCGCCGCGATAAATACACGAAGCCGGGCCTCTCAGCGCCGCTCCAGCGCGCTGCGCCGACAGACTAAGCCTCTCCTGTGTCTAAACACGCCGCGCTGCGGTCGCTCCCCGGGCTTGTCTGGGCCGCGGTGCGACCAGCGCCGCCTGGCAGCCTCGCACCCACGGCCCAAACACTTTGGCGCAAAATAAACATCTGTTCCCCGTCGCCCCGGGCGGCCGTGCGCCGGGCGGGGGTTCGGCTGCGGAGCCTGCAGGACTGGGCGAGCTGACTCCTCCGACTCCTTTCCTTTTTTTCCTTCTTTCTTTCTCCGCCTTTTGACGGAGAAGCAGAGGTTCGCCCGTGCGCACCACCCGAGCCCCGGTTTCCACTGCAAAGCTCCTGCGAAGAGCCCGAAGCCAAGAGAAGTTCCTGAAGAGGAGATCAAGGAAACAAGGCTCGGCCCACGCCCCGACCTCCCCCCTCGACGGCGGCTTAGCTCAAATGTATTTT
>NC_137198.1:1788405-1798405 GCF_960531495.2 Zeus faber | reverse complement strand
TCATATCATATAATATAATATAACATAATACAATATAACGTCATATAATATCATAAAATATAATATAATATAATAAAATATAATATAATATAATACAGTATGATATAACATAATATATATTAACATAATATAATAAAACACAATAATCCACCAGGTACTGCAGGCCTCTGCCACGCCGGCGGGAACGTAGGAGACGGCGGACAGAGAAGGCAGGACCCCCGTCAATGAAGCGCGGAGGAGGCGGGGGAGGCGCCAAGGGGACCAGAGCACTCTCCCGGACTGGCTTGACCTTGGACATGTGGAAGGTGGGATGGACGCGCATGGACATGGGGAGCTTGAGCCGCACTGCCACCGGGTTGACGACCTTCTCGATCTTGAATGGGCCGATGAACAGAGGAGCCAGCTTCTTAGAGTCCACCTTCAGGGGGAGGTCCCGGGTGGAGAGCCAGACCTTCTGGCCCGGCTGGTACTCCGGGGCCTGGGAGCGGCGACGGTTGGCGGCAGAGGCGTTGCGGCCAGCGGCTCGGAGGAGGGCGGCCCGGGCCCGGGTCCAGGTCCTGCGGCAGTGGCGAATATAGGCCTGGACGGACGGGCAGGAAGCCTCCTTCTCAAGGGCTGGGAACAGAGGCGGTTGGAAGCCGTAGGCACACTGGAAGGGGGAGAGGCCTGTGGCCGAGCTAGTCAGGGTGTTGTGGGCATATTCCACCCACAAAAGCTGCTCGGACCAGGACGACAGGTGTTGTGATGTCATGCAGCGAAGGGCCGTCTCCATCTCCTGGTTCTTCCGCTCTGTTTGGCTGTTGGACTGGGGGTTGTAGCCTGAAGAGAGGCTGACGGTGGCTCCCAGGAGCGCACAGAACTCCCTCCAAAAGACAGAGGCGAACTGGGGACCCCGGTCGGATACAACATCTACCGGGATGCCATGGAGGCGGACGACGTGGTACAATAATAGCCTGGCGGTGCCCTTGGCCGACGGGAGCTTCGGTAGACGCACAAAGTAAGCCATCTTGCTAAACCGGTCCACCACGGTCAGGATGGTAGTGTTGTCGCTAGACGGTGGCAGACCGGTAACGAAGTCCACGGAGATGTGAGACCAGGGGCATTGACGAACCCTCAGACGTCCTCACCCTGGGAGGGCCACCAGAAGCGACGCTGGACGACCTCCTTCGTCCCCTGGATCCCCGGGTAGCAGGTGAGTCAGGAGTTGTGGGCCTACTGGAGAACCTCGGACTGGAGGTCAGGTAGGACGAACAGACGGTCGGGCAGACATGCGCTGGGTCCAGGTTGGTCCTGGGCGGCGGCCCTCTCTTCCACCTCCCAGGTGAGTGTGGCAACTAGACGGGAGGACGGTAGAATGGTGTCAGGGTCTGCAGCGTCTTCCTCCTCCTCCTGGAACTGCCGGGACAGGGCGTCAGGTTTGATATTGCGTGACCCCGGCCGATAGGAGAGGGAGAAATTGAACAAGGTTCAATTTCTCCCGGTTCTCTGGGACAGAACAGCTCTGACTCCCACGTCGGAGGCATCCACTTCAACCACGAACTGCCGTTCGGGGTCAGGCAATACCAGAATGGGGGCTGGAGTGAACCGTGCCTTCAGGGCCAGGAAGGCGTCGTTGGCGGCGGTGGACCACCGAAACGGCACCTTGGAGGAAGTTAGGGCTGTGAGGGGGGCAGCCACCGCGCTGTAGCCTCGGATGAACCTCTGATAGAAGTTGGCAAAACCGAGGAAGCGCTGGAGTTGTTTGCGGGTGTCCAGGCTGGGCCAGGTGGTGACGGCGGAGACCTTAGTGGAGTCCATCTGGATGGTCCCCCTCCCTACGACGTACCCCAGGAAGAGACGGACGGGACGTGAAACTCACACTTCTCCACTTTCACAAAGTGAGTTCTCCAGGAGGCGCTGCAGGACCGTCTGGACATGGTGGAAGTGCTCAGCTTGGGATCGGGAGAAGATCAGGATGTCGTCGAGGTACACAAAGACGAATTTGTTGAGCATGTCCCTGAGCACGTCATTGACCAAGGCCTGGAAGACGGCGGGGGCATTGGTGAGACCAAAGGACATCACCAGATATTCGTAGTGACCGGAGGGAGTGTTGAACGCCGTCTTCCATTCCCCCTCTCGAACCCGGACCAGATGGTAGGCGTTGCGTAGGTCGAGCTTGGTGAACACCGTGGCCCCCTCCAGGAGTTCGAAGGCTGATGAGATGAGGGGCAGGGGATAGCGGTTCTTGACCGTAATGTCGTTGAGACCGCGATAGTCAATACAGGGGCAAAGCGACTTGTCCTTCTTCTCCACCAAGAAGAAGCCAGCCCCCGCCCGGGATGAGGAGGGACGGATGATGCCCGCCGCCAGGGCATCGTTAATATAGGTGTCCATGGCCTCTCTCTCCGGGGCGGACAGGGAGTACAGGCGGCCTCTGGGGGGGGTGAAGCCGGGCTGGAGGTCGATGGCAATATCGTACGGCCTGTGCGGGGGAAGGGATGTCGCCTTGGCCTTGCTGAAGACCTCCCTGAAGTCCAGGTACTCGGCGGGGACCCTCAACATGTCGGGTGCGGAGCTGGAGCTGTTAGGTGGCTGAGGTGCGGCGGCTTGCTTCAGGCAGACCTGATGGCACGCAGGACTCCATCCCAGAGTAGCCCCTGTGGTCCAGTCGAGGTGTGGGTTGTGACGCCGGAGCCAGGGGAACCCCAGGAGGAGAGGGTGACGAGGTGAGTGCAGGATGCAGAACTGTATCGTCTCGTGGTGGTTGCCGGACAGGAGCATGCGGATGGGCACTGTCTGATGGGTGACTGTTCCCAGGAGGCGGCCATCCAGGGCAGTGGCAGGTACCGGAGAAGTCAGGAGAACTCGACCAACACCCAGCTGCCGTGCTAGGTTATCGTCGATGATGTTAACATCGGAACCAGAGTCAATAAGTATGGCGAGGGAATGTGAACCTTGGGGCAGGAGCAGCCGAGCCTGGCAGAGGGGGCATAGGTTGGAGGATTTGGAGGTGTGGCTCACCAGGACCTCCTCCCTCACTGGCGAGCCCGGCCCTTTTACCGGACACCCGGAAATGTAGTGTCAAGCTAGACCGCAGTAGAGGCAAAGGTTCCCCACCTGGCGTCTCTCCTTCTCCTCTGGGGTGAGGCTGGACCGGCCAACCCGCATGGGAGGGGCCTCACTCGTGGGTTGACGGGCCAGAAGAGCTGGCGGCCCGGAGGAACCTGGAAGACGGGTTGCTGGGCGGCGCTCCACTTGCCTCTGATGCCTCTCTCGCTGGCGGGCCTGGATGCGTCGGTCGATACGGGAAGCAAGCTCAATGATGCCATCGAGAGAGGTGGGCAGGTCGTGGGAAACTAGCTCATCCTTCACGTACTCTGCTAATCCCATCAGGAACGCGTCAATCTGGGCTGCCGTGTTCCACTCGCTCAGTCGAGCCTGGGTGCGGAAGTCGATCGCGTAATCGACCACGGAGCGGGACCCTTGACTGAGACCCAGGAGGCCACCAGCAGCATCGGGACCTCGTGATGTCACCCCGAACACCTTGCGGAGCTCGGCGGCGAAGGCGTGGAGGATGAAACAATGAGCGAAGAGGATGGAACAGTTCGTAATGAACGGACTACAGCCGTCTGCGTCTCCGGTGTAGCATTCTGGAACCCCCACCCGGGGCTCCAGGGAGTACCCAGGCTGGGCCGGTGCAGGTGGGTCCGGGGAAGCAGGCGGTTGGATGAACTGACCAAGAGCGATGGCGAGCTGCTGGACCTGGGCAGCTAGCGTGGCGAGCCCTTGCTCCTGGCTAGCTGCTGCTAGCCAAACGTCTGCTGAGGTGGAGGCTCGGACAGCCTCCTGGTGTTGGAGCTGTGACTCCACCCTTCCCAGGCGTGCCAGCAACTCGGGGTTGTGTGCTGGGTCTATTGTTGGCCAGATTGTACTGTAACGGGTGTGGTTAGGACCCAATTGCAGCACAAAGACAGGCAGGGATATTTGGTAATGTCTTTTATTTGTAGAGCAGACGGAAGACAGGCAGGGAGCAGGCAGGATACATCGTCGGGGACAGGCAGGTTCGATAACGAGGAGTGCAGACAGAAGACAGGCGGAGTGGCAGGCTGGATACGTGGTCGGAGCGAGGCAGAGTCGGTAGCAGGGAATCAGTCCGTAGAACGCTGGAGAGTCTGGTGCAAGCATCAAAGACAAACTGGCAATGGGTGACTGGTGAGAGAGGCATATATAGGGGTTAGATTACAGATCGAGAACAGACGTGTGCGCAGGTGAATGGAGTTGGACTAATGGGACAGGTAAGGAGAGGGAGGGGAAGTAGAAGAAGGCGGAGATCATGACAGTTCTGTTCTGTGTTACTGTGATGCTGTGTGTATACTGTACTGTATATCTCCATACACACTTTATTCACGTGCACTTTACTGCACATATCTATATATACAAATCCTATATACATAACTCTATTCCCTTTATTGTTATTTTGTACCCCCACTCATTTATTTTATTTTATTTTATTTTATTTTATTTTATTTTATTTTATTTTATTTTATTCTATTTACTAACTGCATTCCGTTTTGGGAATCAGTTAGTTCAATTAGTTAGATAGGTAGTATTTAGTTTAGCTGTTGTGTTCAGTTTAGAACTTTTTGTGAATAATCTTCGGGTGCAATGCAATGACATTTCACTGCATATATGTGTGAACGTAGGTATATGTATGTGACAAAAATAAACAATAATACTGTATTATATAACACAACATAACATATTATAATATAATAAAGTATAACATAATATAATATAATATAATATAATATAATAGAATATAATAGAATATAACATAATATAATATAATGTAATATAATATAATATAATATAATATAATATAATATAATATAATATAATATAATATAAAATAGTATAATATAAAATAATTTAATATAATATAATATGATATAACTTAATGTAATATATATAATATAATATAATATAATATAATATAATATAATATAATATAGTATAATATAATATAATATAATATAATATAATATAACTTAATGTAATATATATAATATAATATAATATAATATAATATAATATAATATAATATAATATAGTATAATATAATATAATATAATATAATATAATATAACTTAATGTAATATATATAATATAATATGATATAATATAATATAATATAATATAATATAGTATAATATAATATAATATAATATAATATAATGTAACTTAATGTAATATATATAATATAATATAATTTAATATAATATAATATAATATAGTATAATATAATATAATATAATATAATATAATATAATATAATATAACTTAATGTAATATATATAATATAATATAATATAATATAATATAATATAATATAATATAATATAGTATAATATAATATAATATAATATAATATAATATAATATAGTATAATATATTATATGATATAATATAATATAATATAACTTAATGTAATATATATAATATAATATAATATAATATAACATAATGTAACATAATATAACATAATATAACCTAATATAATGTAATGTAATATAATATAATACAATATAATATAGTATTATATGATGTAATATAATACAATATAATATAGTATAATATGATGTAATATAATACAATATAATAGAATATATCATAACGTTATATCAAAATGTTACAGTTAAGTATGCTGCAGGTTCCAAACTTGTTTACAGTTTGTTAAATTAAAAAAACCTAAATCTCAATTTATCACAAACAATCATTTGTTGTTTAAAAGAGAGAATCACATTGTGTGCAAACGGGTAAACACACTGCCGTGTTGAAGTTTGAGTTGAAATACGCTTGGTAAGGAGGTTATATGATGAGGTGTTTGGTGAAAGCATGACTTGCGTGTATACAACCTGCACATTCTCCGTTTGCTGTTGGAAATGAGCCCAAACAGTGGTGTTGGTGTAAAGCGTGAATCCTGTTGCATTTTCGTCCGCTTTCACCAGGGATCCTGCTGATGCCACGGTGAATTATCCTGAGCGTATTCAATTTTTTCAAAGCCGAGAGTGTAAATTCTTTGTGTTGTCTGGTCATCGGTGCAGGATGATCTGTGTGTTTGTTCAAGTCCTTTCTGTCAACTACACCCGACAACTGCTGCTTGAGGATGACTCCTGCAGGATCAATGTGCCACATCTCCTTATAAATAATGAGTCCAGCTGTGATATGATTTAAAATGTAAACTGTAATCAGGATGTGCACGAGCCTCATCTGCAGAAAGCCAGGTTGGGCACAACCTTACCAAGTATTACAGACTCTATGAATGTTTAATACTTTAAGTACATTTTACAGCGTGTACTTGATGTCATGTTTTGGGTTTGGAATGACGCTTGGGGGAAGCTCTTCCGCCAGGCTGTATGTGCGTGTTTGCTGTGTTTATTAGGTTTTTTTGGCGGTTCGGTGCTGACGTCATGGATAATGAAGGCCACACCGTGGGGTGGGACTGTGACTTGGCTGCTGGTTGACTTGGCGTTGTGCAGCTGTCAACACCACACCGAGCGATAATGGAGGCACGGCTGGAACCTGTCATTACAATAACCATTTTTATGCGTTCTCTAATTGGAATGATTTCTACGGAGGTAAATTACAGAGCAGAGACGCTACGTCTCCCCCGCAACAGGACCTGGTTTTGACCTATGGTGAAATATAAAAAGAGACAATTTTCTTTGACTTGTTATTTTCATTCTGTCTAATCACCTTTCAATCGACCGTCTGTTGAGTGTGACACTCTGTAGACACAGGAAATGAAGGTTTCTGAAAGGGAAACCCCCGTGTTTTCACCAAAAACATTATAATTGTTATTATGTATATACACACATATATATATATATATATATATTGATATATATATAGATATAGATAGATAGATAGATAGATAGATATATAGATAGATAGATAGATAGATAGATAGATAGATAGATAGATAGATAGATAGATAGATAGATAGATAGATAGATAGATATGCCGTGCTTTTATTTTGAAACACCCGTTTCTAACTGTCATGACCGTACACCACACAGGTCCCACAGGTGACATCATCATACAGTTGAGAAAAAAAAGGTAAAAAGATAATGACTGAACACAGTGTTGAAACGACTTCAGAGCTAAACCTCCTTCCTCCACATCAACGCTCCTTCTCTCCGTCAAGTCCATTCCAGCGGTTCTGTCTGAGATGACGAGCACAGATCAGAACTGTTGGAGGTGGCGGTGGAAGTGGGGCTGGAGGTGGAGGTGGAGCTGGAAAAAATAGACACCAGGAGGCTGATCATGTAGAGGACACCAGGAGGATGATCATGTAGAGGACACCAGGAGGATGATCATGTAGAGGACACCAGGAGGATGATCATGTAGAGGACACCAGGAGGATGATCATGTAGAGGACACCAGGAGGATGATCATGTAGAGGACACCAGGAGGATGATCATGTAGAGGACACCAGGAGGATGATCATGAAGGGGGAAAACATGTTAAGGAGGAATTGGAATCCGCTCTGACCGGGCTTGTACCAACTCATTAATTTCCACTTCCTGTTAAATATCAAATCAATCTGACTCTACATCCTGTTTTATTTTAATTCACATGAGGTGACCAGACTCTCCTTGAAAAATACACTGCTGCTGTTTAAAATAGTATGTGTGTGTGTGTGTGTGTGTGTGTGTGTGTGTGTGTGTGTGGAGGATGCCATTGACAGAATTGATTATTTCCTTTTCATGTTGTGTGTGTGTTTTATCTTTTTTTAGAGGCTTCTGGATCTGCATCCAGTACAGCGGAGGTCATTGTGTGTGTGTGTGTGTGTGTGTGTGTGTGTGTGTGTGTGTGTGTGTGTGTGTGTGTGTGTGTGATTTACTGTGTGTGTGGGAACGTGGAGCCTGTCATTTCACAAAACCACATGACTGACTCTAAAAGGGAGCTGATGTGTGTGTGTGTGTGTGTGTGTGTGTGTGTGTGTGTGTGTGTGTGTGTGTGTGTGTGTGTGTGTGTGTGTGTGTGCATGCACGTCCAGGAGTCCTTGAAGTGGCTGTAATTGTCAGATTAGAGTGTGACTCATTGTTTACGTCCTGGTGTTCCTCGCGCTGTGATTAGCTGAGTTATGGTGAGAACAGGCTTCGCTTCCTGGGCTCGGGGCCCGGGTTCCTGCTGATAACGGGCCGCGCACAAAGCCCCACGCTGCCTACGTGCACCCTGGGCTACTGGAGGGCCCCGGCGAGGGCCCCCCGCCGCCCGGATCGTGGCGGCCGCGTATCGATAGATTTATGAGGCGGACATCTTGTAATCTGGCCATCGCAGATTGTCCCGGGGAAGTTCTGACGTCTCGCAGGTTCGATTCCCAAGTTGCTTTAAATAAAAGCGTGTCGCTGGAAAACCTGACGTTTTTAAGAATGTGTCCCCATTTGGCTTCAGAAACTGGGGTCCGTGGCCCCCTAGGGGGCCCTCAATGTCATTTCACAGGGGTCCGCTGTAAATTTCGAACCTTATAAAATGTTATTTATACGGTTTGTTAAATATAATTATAGTTAATCAAATAACTAATAATATAAATATAAATAATTTAAAGTATATTTGAAACAAAAAAAACTAATTTGCAAAGCAATGAAATATACAGATAAATATAAGATAATATTTTCACAATAATAATAATTATTGTAATATTATTGTTTATTCCTTCCTCAGACAGAGCTTAGTCCAACATGAAGGGTTTTGCCCTAAAAAAAAAAAAGTTGAAGAACCCTAACTGGGGTCCGAGGACCCCTAGGGGTCCGTGAAGGAACGGTCCACCAGCCCATGCACCTGCATGCTTGTTTGTTTCACAGAGCAGAACAAGTTTATGAATCGAGACTCACAAACGATCTTTTCCTGCTTCTCTCTCTGTGTGTTTTGTTTGGTTGCCTAGCGACGGCAGGTTCTTTGATAGCAGCTTAGAGCAGCGCTACCAGGATGAGCTCAGCGCTCACCTTGATGCCGAGCGGAGCCGTCGCTGTTTGTTCACCTTGTTGATGCCGACCTGACGTACAACAAAGCCAGCGTTGGCAAGCGCTTCGTTAAGCTGGCTAATTACTGCCACACACACACACACACACACACACACACACACACACACACACACACACACACACACACACACACACACACACACACACGCTGAGTGGCTGTTTATACAACTGTTATGGCAGGAGTTGTAATGTGTGTCATGACGAGGTTCTTCAATGTCAAATGTGACGAGTTGAGCTTGGTGCTGAGATAAGCTGATTGATTGATTGATTGATTGATTGATTGATTGATTGATTGATTGATTGATTGATCGGTGCTACATTTGACATCTCCAGGACTAAATCAATACTTCCTGGTATTGATTTATCTCCGCAGCGTGATTGGCTGTGTCAGTGTGGATGGATATCAGCGCAGCGCCTTGTTTGAATTTGCTCCTTCCTGTGACTTCCTCCCAAACCCGATCGATCGGGACTCGGCGCATTATCCTGAAGTGCATTCTGGGAAGGAGCCTCGCGGTGCGGCCCCCGTGAGAGAGCTCTGAGGCCTTCCAACGATTTGGACTCGAAAAGGAAATGTGTAATGTGTTAAATATTACACAACTGACCAGATCCTAAAAATACAAATTCTTTATAAATATTATTAATATCTTTGTTGAATATTATTGAAGTAATTTAACTTTTGTCAAGGTGTAAAGTCGAGAGGTTTGTTTGTGTTTCTGAATATCTTTGGTGTAATCTGGGTCGGCAGGGGGGAGTAATAATTACCACCTTCTGGCTTCCCTAGCGACTGTTGCCTTGGAGCAAGGCATCGAACCCCAACAGCTCAGTGTCCATGTCCTCCAGTGTTTCTAGACAGGGTGGTGAGATGGAGGGCGGTGCCATGGAGGGCGGAGCCATGGCTGATTAGCGTGACACCGGGGTCCCGTGGCTCCACATTCCCAGCTGCCTCGGACCCCGACGCTCTGTCAGCGCGG
>NC_137198.1:1780905-1783405 GCF_960531495.2 Zeus faber | reverse complement strand
ACGGGACGCTGCAGCTAGTGCATGTGCACACACCTGCACACACATGTACGCACGCCCTCCCACGTGTGCACGGGAGGGCGTGTCTCCAAACGGAATGGCCAACCGCTGCAGGGAGTCTGCGTGTAACTGCAGATTCTGCTCAACATCTCGGATCTGAGAAGTTTGGGCAAAATTGCAAAACTTCAGAATGAAGAACATCAACAGAAACATCACCACACCTCCAGTAATCACTGTGTCAGCAGTTTACTTTGAAAGCTGCGTCCTTTATTGTGGATTTCTTAAATAAGCTGCACTTCCTCACATGTGGAAAGTGTGTGTGTGTGTGTGTGTGTGTGTGTGTGTGTGTGTGTGTGTGTGTGTGTGTGTGTGTGTGTGTGTGTGTGTGTGTGTGTGTGTGTGTGTGTGTGTTCACCACAGTAGTATTGTAGTATTTCTTGTAGTGGAACCAGAGAAGGGCAGCACCATGTAGGTTCCCGTCCAACCCTCCAGCTCCTCTCATTGTGTTGCAGGGTGTGAGAACGTCCCCGGTCCAGGTCTGGATCAGACCCACATCCAGCTAAGTCCTGGATCTGTAGCTTTTCAGCCTTTCATCCCTTTCATCCTCCTCTTCTTCTCACGGCCGTCATGGCTCCCTGGCCACACCCCGGGCGGCCTATCAGAGCCGCCGCGTCTTGTAATTGCAGTTTGTGCTGAACTTATTGTTTTACGCACGTCGAGGCTCTTTAATTGGCTCTGAGCGTCTTTGCGCTTTGTGGCGTGTTCAGTAAATAAACGACAAGATGGTTTACGTCCGTGATCCCAGGGTATGATGTCATCTCCCTCTCTCTCTCTCTTTCCTGTGAGAAACTGATTGCATGTGTCATTGTTATGTCCCGTGGGAAAGGTGAGCGAGCGAGGGAGTGAGCGAGACAGAGAGAGAGAGAGAGAGAGAGAGAGAGAGAGAGAGAGAGAGAGCTCCACATGTTTGACGTCTTTTGTGGACGACAAGGCATGGTGGCATGGAGGCATGGAGGCATGGAGGCATGGAGGCATGGAGGCATGGAGGCATGGAGGCATGGAGGCATGGAGGCATGGAGGCATGGAGGCATGGAGGCATGGAGGCATGGAGGCATGGAGGCATGGAGGCATGGAGGCATGGTAAGATGGAGGCATGGTGGCATGGTGACATGGAGGCATGGTAAGATGGAGGCATGGAGGCATGGTGGCATGGAGGCATGGTAAGATGGAGGCATGGAGGCATGGAGGCATGGTAAGATGGAGGCATGGAGGCATGGGGGCATGGAGGCATGGAGGCATGGTAAGATGGAGGCATGGTGGCATGGTGACATGGAGGCATGGTAAGATGGAGGCATGGAGGCATGGTGGCATGGAGGCATGGTAAGATGGAGGCATGGAGGCATGGAGGCATGGTAAGATGGAGGCATGGAGGCATGGAGGCATGGAGGCATGGTAAGATGGAGGCATGGTGGCATGGTGACATGGAGGCATGGTAAGATGGAGGCATGGAGGCATGGTGGCATGGAGGCATGGTAAGATGGAGGCATGGAGGCATGGAGGCATGGAGGCATGGAGGCATGGAGGCATGGAGGCATGGAGGCATGGTGGCATGGAGGCATGGAGGCATGGTAAGATGGAGGCATGGAGGCATGGAGGCATGGAGGCATGGTAAGATGGAGGCATGGAGGCATGGAGGCATGGAGGCATGGTGGCATGGAGGCATGGTGGCATGGAGGCATGGTGGCATGGAGGCATGGAGGCATGGTAAGATGGAGGCATGGAGGCATGGAGGCATGGAGGCATGGAGGCATGGAGGCATGGAGGCATGGTAAGATGGAGGCATGGAGGGCTAGGGTTCGAGGCGAGTCGGGGGGAGGAGGGGTGGGAGCGGGGGGTTTATTGCCCGCTATTCCCTGTGCCCCCCCACACACACCATATATTTGGGGAAGGCCTGGGCTATCATTAGCCTGACCCCTGACCCCTCCCCTCCGCTCAGCCAGCTGGTGGTGGACCGCCTCATTAGCCGCCGTCGCTCTGGGTTTTACCTGCTGCTCCTTCAAGTCGCTCCCTCCCTCTTATCTTTAACCTTCACCCCCCCTTCCCCCTCCCTCTTAATCTGTGTGATGTGGAGTAAACAGCCGCGCTGCAGATAGAGCCTTTTGTTTATTTGGCCCCGGCTCCTGGGAACCTGCTCATTAATTACCTTGTGATTCACGGCTCGGCCGCCAACCGCTCTGTCATTACGCCGCTCCCAGACTTCCCAGGCTTCCCAAACTTCCCAGGCTTTCCAGACTTTCCAGACTTCCCATCACGGCTTCTCCCACACAAGGACCTAACTTCTAAGCATCTTCAAGGGAATGAAAGTTGTTGTTTCACTGGCACCTCACCCACCGTGTGGTGTGGACCAGGGCTTCCCAACCCTTTGGCCCTTAGCAGACTGAGCTCTGGCTGATGACCACGCCCGCCCTCCACCACCGTGCGGTTGAACACTTGCACCAGTCTG
>NC_137198.1:1773405-1775905 GCF_960531495.2 Zeus faber | reverse complement strand
AAACATAATGCAGGAAGTCGAATACTATATAATGAAATGAAATATGTAGAATAAAATAAAATAAAATAAAATAAAATAAGAACTCAAAGATTATGCAGGGTGGGTGTACAAAATAAATGAAGGGAATAGGCTTATGTATATGGAATAGATAGGCTCTGGCTCCACCACAGCAGCTGGAACAGTCCGTTGTTGGGGTGATGAGGATCCTTCATGATCCTGCAGCTCAGCTACTACACCTCCTGGTGTATAAGTCCTGCAGGGAGGGGAGGGTAGTTCCAGTGGTACGTTGGGCTGAATGCACCACCCTCTGCAGGGCCCACCTGTCCTGAGCAGTACAGTTCCCAAAGCAGGCGGTGATGTTGCCTGTCAGGATGCTCTCCACCGCTCCACAGGAGAAGGACTTGAGGATCCTCACCGAGACTCTAAATTTCTTCAGCTGCCTGAGGTGGTAGAGACGCTGCCTCGCCTTCCTCACCAGAGTGTCTGTTTGTAAAGTCCATGTTAAATCCTCCAGGATGTGAACTCCCAAGTATTTGAAGCTGCTCACCCTGTCGACAGAAGTCGTATTAATCACCAAGGGCGAGTGCGTGCTCGGTTGTAATCCTCTCCTAAAGTCCACAATCGGCTCCTTAGTTTTGCTGACGTTCAGGTGGAGGCTGTTATGGTGGTGTTGGAGCTGGACCTGGCCACACAGTCATGTGTGTACAGGGAGTACAGTAGGGGGCTGAGGACGCAACCCTGGGGGGGATCCTGTGTTCGGGTGAGGGAGCTGGACATGTGCTTCCCCACCCTAACCACCTGGGGCCGGGCTGAGAGGAAGTCCAGGATCCAGCCACACAGCGGAGCATTCAATCCTAGCTCCATCAGCTTGACAGCCAGTCTGGTGGGGACTATGGTATTGAAAGCTGAACTATAATCGATGAACAGCAATCTCACATAGGCCCCCTTCTGGCCATCCAGGTGCGTGAGCGTGGTGTGCAGTACCTGGGAGACCGCGTCATCCGTGGATCTGTTCTGCTGGTACCGAACCGCAACGGGTCCAAGGTGCGGGGGAGGGGGGCGCAGATATAATCCTTAAATCTTGTACTGAACTCATCCTGGGGCGAACTGGCAGAATCATCTATTCATGTAATTTATATATTTTTCGAACTATCGATGGTACAATGTACGCATTGCATTTAAGTGGTACAATGGATGTGTAATGCAGCCACAAGATGCCAACCTCCTCATCAGTGAAAATAAAAATAATACATTTTATTTGCATAGTGCTTTTTGCGATGCAGAGACACTAAAAGACACATTTAAACCACATAGAATAAAACAATGCACAGAGAAAGGATTTATGGGCATTTAGGGTTCTGGTGCCTTTCTGTGAGGAGACACTGAGCGATCGAAACCTTCGGCAACCCTGCGAAACTCGACCTGCGCCCTGCCTCCTGAACTGCTGCGGCCTCTAAGCACACATGCACACACGTGCACACCCCACTCACATTCCTCAGTTTCCTCAGATCTCCAGCAGGGTCAGTCTGCATGTCTGGGCTTGCCCACCCGCACGCAGCAGCTCTGGGAGTGCACTCTACCTGGAGGGGTGGATGGTTGACTGGCTGGCTGGCTCCCTGGCTGGCTACTGACTCACCCTCTCATCAACATGCAAGTAGAGCACCTTAAACCAGACCTACCATCACTTAACAACACCAAACATAAAACCTGCGGCTAGCAAATCAAAGAGTACAGAGAAGGAATGGATTAAAGGTAGAAAATTCAAAACACATAAGTGTATATCAAGGCTATAAACAGGTGAATATCAGTGTCTTCTACATTCCCTGCTGACTTGAAGCTCAGGCGGAGCTCAAGCCAACAATGAGCGGCTTGGTGTCATGGTGCCTCAGGGGTTAGCGCTGTTCCCTCACAGCTGGAAGGTTCTGGGTTGGAACCCAATTGGGGCCTTGCAGAGTGGTGTTTGCATCTTCTCCCCATGTTCATAAGTGTTTCCTCCGACCCTGAAAGACGTGCACGTCAAGTTCCCCACTCCTACCGATGCAGGAGACTCATGTGCCTCCATTGATCCCCCACAAGAATCAATGAAGTGACTCTCTTCTTTCAGGGAGCATCCACACCCCAAACTGGCCACGGTTTTATCATTGTGCGCTCTCTAAGCTCCAGGCTCTTGACTGGTCTCTGGGTTTGTTTGGTCCATTCACTCTCCTGTTCAACACCCTGCGCGTCTCTGCACATTACCATCAAGTAGCTGTTGAGAAAACCTTATGTTAATCAGCTCTATCTGACTCTCACTGATTTCCAGGCAATTGTTTATTGTGAGGACTGTGGCTGTAATGTGTAGGCTTTACAGCAAGACAGCAACTTTACAGCAATGTGAGTGAGACTTCACTCCGCATGAGCGATAATTTAAATTCCTAATCCTGACAGTTTCCACCCAAATCACTTCCTACGGTAGCAGCTAATGTCAAAAAAATTAATTTGTCTTTGAAAGCCTGGAAGT
>NC_137198.1:1738405-1765905 GCF_960531495.2 Zeus faber | reverse complement strand
CAGAGAGAGAGAGAGAGAGAGAGAGAGAGAGAGAGAGAGAGAGATGTCTATCCTTCTCCCTCTCTCTCTCCCTCCCTCTACTTCCTCTCCTCCATCCTTCCTACATCCCTCGCTATCTGTGACGTTTTGTTTTTTCTTGGTGCCGTTGTCGTGCTTCTGTCGTTGGTTTGACTCCGCTTCCTGTCGTGTTGTTACCGAGTCGCAGTGTAATTATTTCCTGGCGATGAGAAGCTTTTTTAGACCCTGGAGTGACAAGGGAGAAGTTGGAAGTGTGGTCAGTGTGTGTGTGTGTGTGTGTGTGTGTGTGTGTGTGTGTGTGTGTGTGTGTGTGTGTGTGTGTGTTAAACAATTGAAGCCAAATCTCTAATCATTCTCCGTGTGAAGTCTGTGGGACCTGGTGGTGTTTTACACCAGCAGACGTAAAGAGGTTTCTGGCGCTGATGCAGCGTCCGCAGCGTCCGCAGCGTCCGCTCGGCTCCTTCACTTGAGCTGCTGAGTGAAGCTGCGCCGCAGGACGAGCGTTGGACTCGTCTGGTGTTAATCCACCGTCATGTACCATCATTTATTTTCGAAGTTCTGTACAGATGACAAACAAGAAGCATAAAAGGAGAATTGCTATAAGGAATAAATATGCAGATGAAATAAAAAATATAAAAATAATTGTTTAAAAATAAATAATAAGCTTACAGCTAAAACAGTACATCAGAAATATAATTAACATACAACATTTAGTTTGAGATGAATGTGCTATTAGAGAGAGTGTGTGTGTGTGTGTGTCTGTGTGTGTGTGTGTGTGTGTGTGTGTGTGTGTGTGTGCGTGTCTGTGTGTGTGTGTGTGTGTGTGTGTGTGTGTGTGCGTGTCTGTGTGTGTGTCTGTGTGTGTGTGTGTGTGTGTGTATGTCTGTGTGTGTGTGTGTGTGTGTCTGTGTGTGTGTGTGTGTGTGTGTGTGTGTGTGTATGTCTGTGTATGTGTGTGTGTGTGTGTGTGTGTGTGTGTGTGTGTGTGTGTGTATGTCTGTGTGTGTGTGTGTGTGTGTGTGTGTGTGTGTGCGTGTCTGTGTGTGTGTGTGTGTGTGTGTGTGTGTCTGTGTGTGTGTGTGTGTGTGTGTGTATGTCTGTGTGTGTGTGTGTGTGTGTGTCTGTGTGTGTGTGTGTGTGTGTGTGTGTGTGTGTGTGTGTATGTCTGTGTATGTGTGTGTGTGTGTGTGTGTGTGTGTGTGTATGTCTGTGTGTGTGTGTGTGTGTGTGTGTGTGTGTGTGTGTGTGTGTGTGTGTGTGTGTGAGTGTGTGGCCTCCTTCACCGCTGCACGGACGTCTCGGTGCCTCTACAGTAAAATTAAATTGTTTTCACAGTTGTTGTTCTCCTTCTCATGGGGGTCAGAGGTCACGGCCAGCACCCTGGGTCATCTGATCGTTCCTCCCCGAAACGCAGACGTCACGTCCAGGCCGTCATTAGGTTCCTACTGTACGGCTTCTGGAGCATTGTTTCCCGCAGTGATATCCACAAAGGGAGAAGCTTCATTAACAGCACTTTTTAACGCTGCAATCATCAATCACCTCAAAATCAAACAGTTTTTCTCACAGTTTACAGTTTGCTTATACTTTTATCTGCTCCCCTGGTCACCTGCTGCCCGTGGGGTTTCATGACCATTGACCCAACTTGAATGCAGGTTCTGTGGTCCTGGGGCAACTGGGCAACCGTTGTTGACGAGCCTGGAGTTGTGTGGATCTTGTGAAGGCTCCAACGAGACTGCGTGAGAATCTCACTTGTCAAGTGCTTTATTTGCAGTATAATGGATGTTTTGAGCCGTAAATCTGTATGAAACGCAAAGCTGTTGTAGTGTCTTGATGGCTTTCCCAGTTGGACTGGATGTTCTCCGCCCTGTCACGCAGTCTGCAGAGTCCTCACTTTACTGCGTCAAACGGCCTTTAAACGGATTTTTCACAAATTATTTCTCGGCTGCGGCGTCATTTACAGATTGAAACAATTTTTTTTTTTTTATTAATCCCTGCTATGGCCCTGATGTGGTTATCGTTTAACATCCCAGAAAGTTTTTCATCCGTCTGCCAAGACGTGATGCGCGTGTTCTCCAGACGATGTGGAGACGTTTCCACGGCGACGCCCGTCCTGAAGAACCTCACAATGTTCAGCGAAACCAGAATGAATCAGGTCTCTGCCGCTTCCATCGGCTTTGGCTGCAGTGACGTGTTTGTGGAGAGTGCACGTTGGGCGTGCACGCTGGACGTACTCTCCCTTTAATCTACTCCACCTCTACTCGATCTCATTCCACTCTACTCTCCGCCTCCATCTATCTCTACTGTTCATTCACTCTACTCTACCTCCCTTTACTCTACATCGACTCTACTCTGGAGCGGCACACCTTTCTGTTTCTAGTCTCCTACGTTAGCTCAAATGTAGCCAAACCATCTGATTGAAGGAAATGCAAAAGTCAATAAAAACGTGATAAAAGGCAACGTTTGCAGCTGTTCCTTTCGGATGTGACCTATAAAGACGGCGAGAGCTCTCTGTTTTTAAAATGGTGAACGTATCCGTGAAGTAAAGTCAGGCTTCACTCTGCACACACTCTACTCCTAAAGGGGAGATCGAGTGGAGAATAAATTCCAGACAAAGGAGACAAGGGCTCGGCTTCTCTGAAGTTCAGATCTAATAACTTCAAAATAAAAGTCCCCTCAGAATCGATCAGAGATGTAGGGGGAGCTGTCACCAGGTCTTCCACGGCGGAAAGGCTTCCAGGAGGTTTCTAGGAAAACAGATCCAAGACAGGATCATTTATCACTGTAGGATTTTCCAAAACCTGAAATGGAAGCTCCACAACCATGGAAAATACAGTCAAAATATCTGGATTTATAATTTTTCATGTCTCTGAAATAACTCTCTGCATAAACTTGCATGTCTGTCTGTGTGCGTGTGTTCATTCACAACATCTAAAGCACTGGGCTGATTTTGGGACTTGAGTTGGACAAATGCTGTTATCCAACACTCACAATAACACCTTGGCCAAATATCCAATGCAAATATTCTACTGTCACTGTTGTTCAAAGGCTGTCCAAACAGAGGCATGTCAGACGTTTTAGGGGGAAAGTAAAGGGTCATAATAATAATTGCAAGATATTTATGATGTTTCTGTTTGAGGCTTTAAGAACCCAAAGATGTTTAACCGAGGGAAGAAAACATATATATTGCTTTCATTGCGCATCAATTTAAGCATTGTGTTACTCTGACCAAGATGTGCCTGCACTGGTCATTACAACATCGCTCTCTATGGGTTTGGCACATTTAGTTATTTGCTGCTTGACGTCCGTGCAAAAGTTGAATTGACTTTTTTATGGCCAAACATATTTTATAATTGTATCATTGTTTTGTTTGATAAAAGCTACAAGCTTTTTCAAGCTGGACTTGACGTGCCATTGTGGTTAACAGGGTAGTGCTTGCTGTTGGTCCAGTGCCAAACAATAAGTTTGGCCCTCTGAGGGAGAAGGGATTGGGTTACCCTGATCTGGTCTCTTGGGCCCCAGCTGAACATGTTTGTGTCTTGGGGCATTAAGCTGCGCTCATTTCCATTTGCTGGATGATTGTATGTGAGTTTGCACATCCCACACTCAACCAGTTAAGCAACCCATGTCACAGCTTGGAAGAACCTCCTGGAACACGGACCAGGGCTGAAGGACTAGGGCTGAGAGACCAGGGCTCAGGGACCAGGGGTGATGGACCACGGCTTAAGGACCAGGCCTGAGGCACCAGAGCAGAGGGACCAGGACTGAGGGAATAGGACTGGGGGACCAGGGCTGAAGGACCAGGACTGGGGGACCAGGGCTGAGGGACCAGGGCTGAGGGACCCAGGCCGAAGGACCAGGCCTAAAGGGCTGAGGACAGAGGGACTAGGACTGAGGGACCAGGGCTGAGGGACCAGGGGTGAGGGACTATGGCTGTGGGACCAGGGCTGTGGGAGCAGGGCTGTGGGACCAGGACTGAGAGACCAGAACTGAGGAACCAGGACTGAGAGACCAGGGTTGAGGGACCAGGACGAGGGACCAGGACGAGGGACCAGGACTGGGGGACCAGGGGTGAGGGACCAGGACTGTGGGACAAGGGCTCCGTCCTAGAAAGGGGAGCCCTCGCTTTGGGGCCCCTTCTCAAGGTTTCTACGATCATCTTTCGCCCAGGTGGCGTTTCTGGGAGGTTCCTTGCCCAGCTGCAGGCTAAGCTTTTGTGACTCTTTCTTGTTTTTGAGTTTAAACCTGACTAAGGCCTTGCTGTGTGGGCTTCCTCCCACCCAAAAAGACATGCGACACTGTGATTAATGGCTATAGGAATAAACTTGACTTGACTGGAGCTGATATCACAGAGAGCCCAGAGTTGGCCAACAGACTCTTCCCGCCTGTTTCATAACTTCTGGAAGCTACAGCACTCCATTCACTCACTCACTCACGCCACAAACCCCTTCCCTCGTGCCCTCCTTCCCGTTGGTCTGTGGAGCTGAAACTAGGGCAGAGTGGATCCCCGTCAGTGATTTCCACACAAACTGCTCCGCTCAATTCTTAAAACTTCAGGGGAACTTCTGCAGCAGCTGAAACCCTCTGTGCGAGTGAGAGACGAGTTTGGAGCGCTGTGGTTTCCCGCCACTTGACGCACACACTCCAGCATCTCCATACCTTCCTACCAGACATTGCGTCTGTTCTCCTCTGGTAATTGTCATATACTGTATACATAGGATCTGCACCGGTCAGCACTTGCTGCTCCACTCGTCCTACAGCGATTGCTTTTTTGCCTCCTTTCTTATAGTTTTCTCCCATTTTCCCAGTAGTGTTTTTGGAATGTTTTTCCTTGGGAAGTTTTCCCGTCTGGGGGTTTTAAGGTAGCGGCGAGTCCTGTCAAACTTTCCTTTTCAGTCTTTCAAACCTCAGCCAGAAAAGCCTTTTCAGACCGTAACTCGACAGACTCCCCCGATTTAACACCGCTTTGACTTTTGACGCCAACGCAGCAACATTGGAGCCATTTTGACCCTCCGTGACCCTCCCCACCCCCTCGCCCGGCCGTCCCACTGTGCACCCAAGGACCTCAGTTTCCACGGCGGGGCCCCCGCAGCGCTGCCAGCTAACTGGCTGGCAGGGCCGTCAGCGGCGGCGGGGCAGCGACCGCGGTGACGGCCGCAGTCGACCCGCTGGGCGGAGGGAGGTCAGCGAGGCATGTGCTGGGGTTTGGCAGCGCGGTGATGGATAATAGGTTAATCACTGAAACACAAACACAGGACCTGCCCCCCCCCCACCTCCCCACTGCATGATTTAGTAGATTGCGGCGTTCTGCTGGAGCCAGCGTGCGGCGGCCGGCTCCTTTTCACAGTGGAACTAAATACTGGAGAAGAATTACATCACGCACCGCCAAACTGAGATCAGTTTGCTGCGCACATTTCACACTGATTCACTGTTTGTTTCATAAAACAATTCACAACATGGAGATAAAAATCAAGAAGATGATTTTCAAAACATGTGAAAACCTTCAAAACCGTCCGCGAAACGTTGAGGCCATGAAGCGCTTTAGTCTGAAAAAAATATCAGCGGGTTGGTTGCAGACATGTTTTCTTATTCCTAGACACACAATCCTAGACTCGTCTTTTTTTGTAGTTGTCTTCAACCGGGTGTTAAAAAGCTCCAGTCCACGTCAGGGTCGGGGGGGGTAAAGATTTATAGTTGAGGTGTCCAACTCAGGACCAGAGACCAACCCCAGGTCGACCCAGACCACTCTAAGGCGGGAACCTTAACTGTCCCTAAAAGAGGTCTTGGTTGGGGGCCGGGGAACGGGGGGACTGTGCAGGTTCAACTAACGAGGTGGAGGTGACGCCAAAAGTCTCCTGGGCCCAAAACCCACCTGTCCCGGGAGCCTGGTCCTCTGAAACCAGCAACTTGTTCTCCAATTGGTCCTGGTATGCAGGAGTACTAGGATCAAGCAGTGAGTGTATGCAGGAGTACTAGGTGCAAGCAGTGAGTGTTCTGATCTCCTGGACGGCACCCCCTCACTGGGGTTTCAGAGCTGAGTTCCTCCTGTGGAAACAGGACCTGGCTCCTCAGAACCGGGAACTTAGTTCCTGGAAAAGCCGCATTGGACCAGACGGGTCCGGAATGGACCCCTCTGGTCCTTCGGAGGGGGTCCTTCAGAAAGTGGCCTGAGGACCTCCGGCCCCCTCTGCGGTGCTGGTGGTGGAGGGTGTTACTGTAATAGTAGTTTCCACGGAGAGGCTGGCTTTACGAGCGGGGGGCAGCGGGGGGCAGCGGGGGGCAGCGGGGGGCAGCGGGGGGCAGCGGAGCCGCCGGCTGCCTTTCTGCTCCATAAAGCGCTTCCTCCACGGACGCCGAGCGGGAACGTCGCTTTCCAAACGGCGGCGACTGTGACAGTAAAAAAAACATGGACCTTGGAGTGTTGCTTTTCTATTCACGTCTCGTTGCCGTAGCGCCGCAGCATGTCATTATGGCTGTTTCCAAGCATTTAGACAGACCATCATACCAACAAATAACATAGCAGGGAAAACGGGACGGCTTTTTTTCTCCTGCCATTGGCCGCATTTGGGAGCCCCCCCCCCCCCAAAACCCCTGTTGTGTAATCCAAGCATCGTCACATGCCCCCCCCACTGTAATTGAAGTGGGTTAAAAGACAGTTTGGGGGGTTGGGTGGGGGAGGGCCCCCATCCAGGCAATAAGAATAAGACGTGTGGTTATAAAGTATTTCTGCCAAGGTCCTGTTGCAAATACACGGGCACCGGGGCCAAGCGCAGGCGTTGCCATGGAGCCCACGCCATGGCAACACAACAGGGATAAGAGGGAACAATGTAAGCACGAGGCGGCCGCGACGAAGAGGAGGAGGAGGAGGAAGAGGAGGAAGAGGAGGAGGAGGAGGAAGAGGAGGAGGAAGAGGAGGAAGAGGAGGAGGAAGAAGAGGAGGAGGAGGAGGAGGAGGAACCACTCTATCGATCCCCGTGGGGAAACGTGCCCTCTGCATCTGAGCCGTCCTCTCCGGGGGAGCGGTGGGCGGCCACACACTCCAGATCCAGTGCCTTGCTCGAGGGCATCAGGAGGTGTGTGTGTGTGTGTGTGTGTGCGTGTGCGTGTGCGTGTGCGTGTGCGTGTGCGTGTGTGTGTGTGTGTGTGTGCGTGTGTGTGTGTGTGTGTGTGTGTGTGTGTGCGTGTGCGTGTGTGTGTGTGTGTGTGTGTGTGTGCGTGTGTGTGTGTGTGTGTGTGAAGCTCTGTCCTGGAAACCTTCCAGTCGTTAGAATTCAACTTAATGAGGGATAATTATGGAAGATGCAGTTTAGTTTTGGTGTTTTTTGGGGGTGGTGGTTGGTGGAACTATTTCAGGAGTACGTTTGAACGTATCGCTGTTTTAAAGAAACCGTGCAGGGTGTTTATTGGGTGTGGGCAACTTGTGGTTCTAGTTCTTAACCTTTTGTTCAAATTTAGTCATTGTTGGAATAAAGAATGAGTTTCAGCCCAAAGGTCGTGTTTGAGCAGGTGAAATAATAAGCAGAGTATATTACTCGAGTAGAGAGTAGATAAACAAGTTATTTTCTACAATTTCAACGGCAGATCAACCACGCTGAACCAGTGACGGTGTTGTTTTACTCTTTTCAGGATTTTCCAAGAAATAACTCTTAGTCTGTGGTTCTTATCATCTTTAAAGTTTTATCCACTGGCAAATCTGTCTCTAATCGCTTGATTTGATCGGACTGAAATCTCAAGAGAAACTTGAGAACTTAATTATACATTTAAAACACAAAGTAAAGTTCAGTCAACACAGACACCGGTAGAAAAATGTCTTTAAAAACATCAGAAGAAATGAAAATGAAACAAACAAATAAACAAACAAATAAATAAAAAATTAAATAGATAAACAAACAAACAAACAAACAAACAAACACATAAATAAATAAATAAATAAATACATACATACATCCTTTACATACATGAATAGATAAATAAAAGTCAAAAATATGAAAATACACAGAAATGCATTCTATGTACAGGACAAACTAATAGATTATATATTATTGATGTGTACTAAATTATAACAGAATGTACTTTGTCAGCAGTGGTGGAAACCAGTATTCCCAGATCAGACACCAGTGAACAGATGGTGATGGCTCATTATTGTCAGACTCATAACTTCATTATTAATAAGAAATAATTGATGTAACTTCATCTCCATCTTTTATTTATTTCTTTGTCTGAATTTCCAGCGTCTCCTCCTGCGTCTCTGGTGTGATGCTGCCCTCTAGTGTCGGTCTTTGGTCAGTACACAAGATTTACACAAACCTCCCATTGGCTCTCAACGCTTTTTCAAAAATGACAAATAACCATATAATGGACAAATAAAGATTGAGCTTATTAAGAAAGATGCATCTCATTATGGGCCCGAGCCGTGATGAAAACATGAAAACAACACGGTCTCTATCAACAAACGAGGAGGGATGGAAGCAGAAGAAGCAGAAACTAGTGATTTAATTTAAAAAGTGTAATGGATGAAGACAGACAGGTAGTACAGCCACTTTGGACTTTGTGGAGTCATGGCAACAGATTGATGTCAATTTAATGAGTTTTCCTTTCAAAATCCGAAAGCTTAGAATAAAGTTTGAACGCGTCTGCAGCTTTATTAAACTGCTGCTGCTTGATTACACAGCTTATGGAATAATAAAACACTGGATATAACATTTGGATCAATTCCTCTGGTAATATTGTCAAACTTTGTAATGCAAAGTTAATTGTTTGGTATTTTCGTCTCTGAAGATCAACATCCTTTTCAAATAAGCAGCAGTTATTAAAAGTGGTGGCTTTGGATTTCTTCATCTTTATTCTACATTCAAATTTTTTACTGTTTCTCGAAGAAATGTATCATCATCATCATCATCATCATCATCATCATCATCATCACTCACATAAATAATAATAATAAATAAAGCTGCAGGCAGCAATACACAGGTCCAGTTTATTCGTCTGAGGCATGTGTTGCGTTAATTTAGTTTTTGCAGTGGAATACAGTCTTCCAGATTATATTGTGACTGACCTTGACGACTGGATTTTTTGACAGTGGCTCCTTTGTTGTCTTAGATTTTCAGCCATTTTTCAGCATCTGCAACAATAACAAAAAGAACGTTTGTAATTTTTTTTCATAACAATAACAATAAATACATTTCCTTTTAAATATTTAAATACATGTTAGATGTAATTACTACTTCATTGTATTTTATTCTGTGAATAATGTACAATTGGACAATTCAGTTTAATAGACTACTTGTCTATATTGTAACGCAAACAACATTTATGGAACTTTAACATTAATTTGGCATTAGAAATATTATTTACATTTACATTTTACATTTAGTCATTTATCAGACGCTTTTATCCAAAGCGACTTACAAGGGAGAATAACATTCAAGCTACATTGCGACAGAGATTAGTGTAACAACAACATTAGTGTAACAATAAATACTGCTAGGTAGTGCTAAGTACTTGTAGGTTAGGACAGGAGGTACTCACTGAAGAGCTGGGTCTTCAAGTGCTTCTTAAAGACAAAGGGAGGTCCCTGCTCTGGTCACTTTTGGCAGCTCGTTCCACCAACGTGGAACTACAAATGAGAATAACCTGGATGGACGTGGCTGTACGGCCGGCAGAGCCAGGCCACGCTCATTTGACGAGCGCAGCATCCGGGGGACAACATGTGCTCTTACAAGAGTATTTAAGTAGGCGGGAGCATTCCCAACAATCACTCTGTAGGCCAGCATCAGAGACTTGAACTTGATGCCAGCGGCTACAGGTAACCAAGCGGCTACAGGTAACCAAGCGGCTACAGGTAACCAAGCGGCTTCAGGTAACCAAGCGGCTTCAGGTAGCCAAGCGGCTACAGGTAACCAAGCGGCTACAGGTAACCAAGCGGCTACAGGTAACCAAGCGGCTACAGGTAACCAGTGGAGCTGGATGGTCAGCGGAGTGACATTTGCCCTCCTTGGCTGGTTGAACACCAGTCTTTCCGCAGTATTCTGTATCATCTGTAGTGGCTTCACTGCACAGGCCTCAAGCCTGTTAAGAGGGCGTTGCAGTAGTCGAGACGGGACATCACCAAGGTTTGTAGCAGCAGTTGAGTGGCATATTGGCTCAGGTACAGCCTGACTTTTCGGATGTTGAATAGTGCGAAGCGGCAGGACCGGGAGACGGCGGCAACATGGTCCGAGAATGTCAGTTGGTCATCAATAATGACACCAAGATTCCTTGCAGCCTTGGTAGGAACAAGAGATAGAGAGTCGATTTTAATATCAATGTTGTGATAAATACCTTGTTTGGCCGGGAAGACCAGCAGTTCCGTCTTCGCCAGATTTAGTTGAAGATGATAATCCTTCATCCATGTGGATATGTCAGCGAGACAATCCGAGATCCGCGTCGAGACAGTAGGGTCGTCGGGCGGGAAGGACAGATAGAGTTGAGTATCATCCGCATAGCAGTGATATGAAAAGCCATGTGAGCGGATGATGGGGCCCAGTGAGGTGGTGTATATGGCAAAGAGGAGGGGTCCTAGCACCGAGCCTTGGGGCCCCCCTGTGGTGAGGTGGTGAGGCACAGACAGCTGGCCTCGCCATGTCACACTGAACGAGCGCCCAGTGAGAACTTGTCATTACTTAACACGTTCTGCCTTTTCATTAAAGTTTGTCAAGTTTAGGTGTAGAAAAATGTTTAAACGTGACGTGTATTAAAGAAAGTATTTATTTTTTTACTTTAAACGAAATACTGTCATAGTTACATCTGGAGTATCAGTGACAATAGGTTACGTTGTGTCTTGTATAAGTGAATTATGACGTATTCATGTCGATTTTCAAAATTTTTTTCAAATTTACGTAATTTAATTGCTGACTGTTTTCCTTGGGTTACATTTTCAAGAAGTCACGTTTCTATGAAATACTAAAAACTTTGTGGTATTTCTGTGAGTAATCACCATTATACGGCTTCTATTTTTCCGACGCCTCCCTGGATCTTGGACACATCACTCAGTCGCAGTCAATTTCACTCGAGAGTTTTTGTGGACTACTTTCCTTTGTATTTTTCATTAATCCGGCAAAATAATGGGGACCATGGAGATAATTTATAAAAAATATATATATAGATGGTGGCATGTCAGTCAAGGAGGACCAGCTGAATATTTGGGATCAAAGTTGTTTGGTTTTTCACAAATTTCTGCTCCGTCTGTGGATCGATTTGAATGAAACTTGAACCATGAGATGTTTGTGACAATCCGGTTCAAACAAGACATGACTCTGCTTGTAGGTCCCGCAGATTCTGTGTTCCAGACAGTTTTAGATTTCTGATTTATTTTAGACTGATGCAACGTTTGCTTTAAGATGCTGATGGAAAAGTACAGGGAAGGCCAGAGGGAGTTTCACTGCGTCTTTGGGGATTGAGAGAAAGCGTATGATAGGGTGCCGAGAGAGGAAGTGTGGTATTGCATGAGGAAGTCGGGGGTGGTAGAGAAGTAGGTAAGAGTGGTACAGGATATGTATGAGGCAGTCAGACAGTAGTAAGGTGTGCAGTAGGCGTGACCAAGGCATCAAAGTGGAGGTGGGACTGCATCAAGGATCAGCTCTGAGCCCTTTCTTGTTGCAGTGGTGATGGACAGGTTAACAGATGAAATCAGGCAGGAGTCTCTGTGGACTATGATGTTCACGGATGACATTGTGATCTGTAGCGATCTGAGCAGGGAGCAGGTGGAGGAGAGCCTGGTGGAGGCAGCATTAGAGAGAAGAGCAATGAAAGTCAGCAGGAGTAAGACACAATACATGAATGGGCCCTCCCGCCTGAATGGGAGGGAGGGCGGAGAAAAGCTGAGAATGCAAGGAGTGGAGGTGGAGAAGGTGGATGAGTTCAAGTACTTGGGGTCGACCATCCAAAGCAGCGGAGAATGCGGGAGAGAGGCGGAGAAGAGAGTACAGGCACAGTGGAGTGGGTGGAGAAGAGTGTCTGGAGTGATCTGTGACAGGAGGGTTCCAGCCAGAGTGAAGGGGAAGGTGTACAGGACGGTAGTGGGGGCAGCCATGTACGGTTTAGAGGCGGTGGCACCGACTAAAAGGCAGGTGGATGAGGTGGAGGTGGCAGAGTTGAGGATGTTGAGGTTTTCAGTGGGAGGGACAAGCATGGACAGGATTAAGAATGAGGACATTAGAGGGACAGCTCAGGTTGGACAGTTTGGTGGAAAAGTGAGAGAGGCCAGATTGAGATGGTTTGGACACGTGTGGAGGAGAGATGAGAGTTACATTGGGAGGAGGAGGCTGAGGGTGGAGCTGCCAGGCAAGAGGAAAAGAGGAAGCCAAAGAGAAGCTTGATGGAGGTGCTGAGGGAGGACATTAAGGCGGGTGGTGTCATGGAGGAAGATGCGCATAATGCAAGGTGTTGGAGGCAGATGATCCACTGTGGCCACCACTAACGTGGGCAGCACAAAGAAGAAGAAGAAGAAGAAGAAGAAGAAGAAGAAGAAGAAGAAGAAGATTTATTTTAGACTGAAAGGTAGGGCTGGACCCATAATAACTGACTTTTGGGTAGATCTAGTTCATTTTGAAATGAAATGGAGCTATTTCCATTTTATTTTGGATTCCAGACCTAATTTGTAAGCAGCGGAATTGAAGGAATCTCTAAACATCAGATTGTTACAGAGGAGTATAAGGCCCACACAGAAAAACACACAATAAATCCCCCAAAAGCCCATCGGCTCACAGAACAAGAGGCCTCAGCAGAGAAGCTTCACCCACGGAAACAGAGCGTCCCGAACAGGACCATTTAGAGGCATGTTGCAATGGCTAGAATGCATAATCTGAGTGGTATTATCAGCAACAAAAAAACAAACTTAAAAAACATGTTTTGGGGGCCTCAGAGACCTGGATTTACTCGTTGAAAATGGAGCATAATAGGTCGCCTTTTAAGTGGGAATTTCGACTTTATTCTCGAAACACGAGGGAATTTTTATTAATTTTTTGTTGCGTGAAACAATCTAATAGTCTTCCATAGATTACATCCATCCATAGCGTGAGGAAATAAAACCTTGTAACCTGAGAGCAGCATGAACAGACCTGCGATATAAACAAGGGAAAATAAAGTTGTTAGATTAAAGTTTTATCTGTGTAATGGTCGGCTTGGGCATAACAAAACAACATGGGTAACAAAAATATGAAAGACATACAAATAAAAACCTTCCCTGAAGCCGCATGAAGGTACAGCACCAACACAACAATATGAAAAGAAACAAAAAAAAACCTATAAAAAACTTTTAAGTGAAACCTTTGCATGAGATTAAAAAAAACAGTTCACAGGTTTTCCAGAGGATGGCGCAATTGAGCTTCTATCACACACACACACACACACACACACACTGTACACGTGTTTTTTTAAATTATGTGAATATCTTATGGATTTGATTGTATATTTGTATATTTTAATTTTGTTTGAATCTCTTTATTTGATCTGTCCCCGGCAGCAAGAGAAATACCTTAGAAATGTCCTCAGATGTCAGTCCGTCCGTCCGTCTGTCTGTCTGTCAGTCCGTCCGTCTGTCTGTCTGTATGTCTAAATATACTTAAATCATCAATAATGAACTTTTTCAATCACATTGATCGTATTGATTTTGAAGTAAACTTGGTGTTTTTTGGAGGAAACCTGAACTGTATGAGTCGACTGATTTCATTTGAATCTCTAACTTATGTACAATACATGCATTGATCACCAGGAACATGATGTGTGTGTGTGTGTGTGTGTGTGTGTGTGTGTGTGTGTGTGTGTGTGTGTGTGTATTTTTTTTTTAGTTTATCCTCCACAAATGTCCCTGAAATGAGTGATTTATTGTGTCTCTCCTCTCGTCTCCTCTCGTCGTGTTGTCTCGTCTCGTCAGAAGCGACGGAAACTGAACTGATTCTCCTGATTGAAAGAGCTCGTCCTTTGTGCCGCCATTCTGATCCAGGTTTTCAATCTCCAACACATCTGGAGCCTGAAAGGGCCCTTTGTGAGGCAGGAGAACAAAGGGAGGAGGAGGAGGGAAGAAGACGAGGAGGAGGAAGAGGAGGAGGAGGAGGAGGAGGGAAGAAGACGAGGAGGAGGAAGAGGAGGAGGAGGAGGAGGAGGAGGAGGGAAGAAGACGAGGAGGAGGAAGAGGAGGAGGGAGGGTCCTCCTCACAATAGACTTTCCTCCTGGACCGTATTACCCTCTTCCCCCTCGGCTCATTGTCGGCGCTGAGACGAAAGCTGCAGCTGAACGACGTCGCTGCTGAGGAGTCTGTGGCTCTGGGTTCAAGACGCTGTCTGAGGTGGCGGCTGGACAGACAGACAGGAAGACAGACGGGCAGAGGGAGCCATCTGGGCTGGATATATTGGGATATTCCACAGCTCTGAGGAATCCTCGATGGTGATTAGTCAATCCCGTCAACAAGTTATTTCTGAATAATGACCGCTGAGCCACTCCTCCACCTCCTTCGTATTACTCCGCCCACATGCCACGCTGGCTGGTGGCGCCGCCTGGTGGCGCTACATAGAAACTGCAACGGAAGACGAGCGCGGACACGGATAAAGTCCCGTTCAGCAGCGATGAATGATAATGTCCAGTTTGAAATGAACAACAGTAAACAGCTCGGTCCCAGGTTTTCCACCTTGTTTTGTTCTTGTACTTTATCGATCGAAGTTACTTCCCTGCATTTGATCCAGGATCAGTGAACTGTCACGCAGCGGTGAGGGTTCAGCGTCCCGCTCGAGGACACTACAGCATGCGAACCGGTCCAACCGATCTTTCTCGTTTTCTCAGAGGAGGCTCTCGAACCAGGCACACTAGTTACAACATCATTTACGATAAGAATTCCGTGTCAATGTATTTGTTGGTTTAGTGAGTATGGTGTAGCACCGTGTGGTGCAACATCTGTCTGCACGCACACACGTCCTATGAAAGCACCAACGCTCGTCCCCCCCCCCCCGATGTCGTGACGTCCAGTTCTCCACCAGCCCTGGCGGAGGCGGCTCAAGCAAGTTCAAGTTCACAAGGGAGAAGGAAAGAGGAGTCTTGTCCTGGACTCCAGGTCTGCAGCTCCATCCCGTCTCCAGCGAAGCTTTTAGATGTGAATATTCAACACCGTCGCCTCCCTCCCCCTCGCCACCGAGCCCCCGCAGTCTGAAAGACGTCGCTTATTAAAAGTGAGCAAACATTCCTCTCCAGTTACAGCCGCTGGTGTAATAAAAACTCTGTTTACTGAATTAATGAGTCTAATGGATGTGGAAATAGATCAGATAATCCAGCTCTCAAGTTCAGAGACTCAAGTATCGTAAATCATCGTAGTGGTGTGTGTGTGTGTGTGTGTGTGTGTTGGAAGGGTTGGATGGGTTGGATGGGTTGGATGGGTTGGATGGGTTGCTTTCATGTGAGTAGTTTCATGCCCAGAGGAGCAGACACATGGTTGTTGGTAGTTGGTGTAAATCTCAGGTCTTTACAAGCTGGCCGTCGCTGGCCATCGCTCGCCACCGCTCACCATCGCTCGGGGTCGTTCGCCGTTGCTCAGCGCCGCCCAGCATCGCTCGGGGTCGCTCAGCGTTGCTCGGGGTCGCTCGGGGTCGCTCGGGGTCGCTCGGGGTCGCTCGGGGTCGCTCGGGGTCGCTCTGGGTCGCTCGGCGTCGCTCGGGGTCGCTCTGGGTCGCTCGGGGTCGCTCGGGGTCGCTCGGGGTTGCTCGGGAACACTTGGGGTCACTCGGGGTCGCTCGGCGTGTCTCGGGGTCGCTCGGCGTGTCTCGGGGTCGCTCAGGGTCGCTCGGCGTCGCTCAGGGTCGCTCGGCGTCGCTCGGGGTCGCTCGGGGTCGCTCAGGAACACTCTGGGTCGCTGGGGGTCACTGGGGGTCGCTCGGGGTCGCTCGGGGTCACTGGGGGTCGCTCAGGGTCGCTCGGCGTTGCTCGGGATGCAACAGGACTCAGCTGCATCAGTGTCTCTTCTTTCAGGGACACAGAGATCGGCCTCCATTCAATTTACATCTGACCAGCAGACGCTTTCATCCAAAATGATTTCCACTCAGCCCAGGGGTCGGGAGCGGAACCAGCTGTACGTTGCTAATGACGACGCTTTTGTTCAGTATTCATCCACGAGGCTGAGTCTGTCCAGTTTGTTTATCCAGTAATTAACAGAACGATCTCAAAGGTATTCAGTCCTGGTCCTTCAGTCCTGGTCCTTTAGTCCTGGTCCTTTAGTCCTGGTCCCTCAGTCCTGGTCCCTCAGTCCTGGTCCTTCAGTCCTGGTCCCTCAGTCCTGGTCCTTCAGTCCTGGTCCCTCAGTCCTGGTCCCTCAGTCCTGGTCCTTCAACCCTGGTCCCTCAGTCCTGGTCCCCCAGCCCTGGTCCATCCTCCAGCAGGTTCTTCCCAGCGTGGTCTTACGTGTACCTGGATTACTCTGGGTAATTACAATCATCCAGCAAATGGAAGTGATGCAGTTTAACGCCCCAAGACACAAACATGTTGAGCTTTGGCCCAAGACTCCAGGTTGGGCTCGGACACCAAACATAAAACTTAATGGTCGGCCGTGGAGCAATGGCAAGAACTATCATAAAAAGTATTTTTATAGCTTTTAGAACATTTTGGCTTTTACCAAACTAAACAATTACAGGCAGCTAGACCGGGGAGAAACCGTGAAGAAAGCCTCCGGTCGAGTTTGGTTTCCCAGAAAAGGGATTAGTGTCGCTCTGCTCAGTGGTTATACATGAAGACTTCAACTGAACTCATGAGTCAATGAGTCCAAAGGAGTTTATTTCAGTTTCAGTCCTTTATCCGTCAGTTGGGGTTGAACTGCCTGGACACTGCGCTTGTCATCAACAAATGCTCCCGAAGGAACCGTAGGATGAGGGTGGTGCCTGGATTTGTCTGAAGTTCATGTGAGGATCAATGATTTCCAGAGCTGCACTGAGACCCCAAGCACAGGAGGACGGGTCCGGAGGGAAACTTCCAAAGAAACTGGATCCAAATGGACTCAGAAGAAACCGGTTGTAGCCTGGCCGGCGCAGGATCACTGGGACCCAGCGGTGGTACTTGCTAGATGCTAGACTCAGTGACCTGCTCCCAATTAATATGTTGAAGACTGTTGAAGAACTGTGCCGCGCTGCTGTCGACATGGGCTGTTTCTCCCTTTGGCCTCTGTGTTCTAAACTCAAAAACACTCAAAACCACTTTGCTGAACTCTCAAGACGACTGCGCTGATATATGAATAAAATCTACTCAAAGTAACTCGTACTTGGATAACTGTTTGGCTCAATTTATTATTCAGAGAATTATGACTTTTGCTCACTTTTCAACTTACTTTCACTTTGACTCAAGCATCATTTTGGAGCGCTCCTCTGCCGGGACCTGCTGCAGCTCATGACGGCGGTTGATGAGTTCACCACGCGGCCCCAGACTCCTGTGCACGCTCCAACTAAGTTACCAAACCCATAAATCTATTTTCAATCCAAAAAGGGCTCAGCAATCGCATAAAGTCAGCAGAAATTTTATTTTTTTTGTTTTGTTTTTTTTGATCTATGCAGGGCCTACAAAACTGTCTTAAAGGAGAGGTTTGCTATTTTTTTCAACCTTGCGCTCCCATCATTTAAAAACACAACCTGCTGAAGACCTTCCATGCTGTGTTGCAGCTTCTCACTTATCTGCTGCAGTCCAATGGGGATTAAGATGGTACCTCAATTCAGGCGTCGCAGGAGTGCAAGGGGGAAGCAGGAAGTACAGAGTAATAATAGGAGAATGTGCACTGAATTCACAATGTACTGTTGATGTTTTTTTTTTAAATAAACGAGACTTGTGCAAAAGCGGCAGCGTGGAGATATGTCACAGCACTGACCGCAGCATTTCTATTGGTAATCGTCCATTATAACACTTAAGACGTCAAGGTTAAATCTCCCCTTTGAAGATGGGAAGCTCACAATGTGGCGTCGCCCCCGTGTGACATCGGGCAGGAGGGTCGACGCTGCCTCGCGGTGAGTTTCCCTTTAAACGAGACACTGAGTCTCTCACGCAAATGATTTTTCAGGACTGATGATTCTGCTGCTCTGTGCGCGTTGGAATGTCATGTGTTTGTCTTGGGAGGGGAGTTGCTTCCACAGGTTGATCCCACGGCGACATGACAAAACAGTTGAAACACTCCGTTTTTTTGGGAGAAGGGGCCGGGGGGGGGGGGGGGGGGGGAGCGCTCTGGGCTTGCACCGAGGGCCATTGAGGGCCCAGAGGATGCCAAACAAAAAGCAAAAACCATTCCAAACAAAAAGTGTGTGGACAGCAGATGTCACTAATTGGCTCCTGACTGTTTGATGAAGTTCTGCTAATTCACGGAAACGCGTTTGATGGAGTGTTTTGGGGAGAATGAAAGCTTTCTGTGGCAGAGGGTGAGGGACAAACTGCTCACAAACAAAATATGAGATTTGAATGAGTCCCTCTGATTCATCCGTTATGAGGGTTGAGTGAATTACAGTAAACAACCTGCCCGTCTCCATGGCAACCGAGCTCTATTATAACATGGCATTCAGTGCCCACCCCCCCACTCAGATTCAAGTTTCGTTCTAATGGGGAGTTGTTAAAATATTTAGCACTTTCATACACGTCAATGTTTGAATCCCATGTTAAGAGGCACATTTGGTTGAATAAGTACGGTTAAACATTTTTCCAGGGATGTCACAGACGAAGCATTTTTGGCATTTTTTCTCTAAAGAATATTTCTTCTCACTACCTGTGTTCTGCTTTTGTTAGGAGGCAGGTGGCTACTCAACTGACAACCTTAAAGCTACAGTTATTTCCCAAATTCATTCATCACCCACTATCAGGGGTTTGGCAAACAGAAGGACATCGAAGGGGTCCCCACTGCGGTGCTGGGCATTTTGAAAGGTATCAAACTTACTTGAGAACTTCACGGCAACTGGTTTGGCGTCCTGAGGTAAAGTGTCAGGGACCAAACAGTTAGGCACAAGGGACGTAGGCAGAGTGCTCCATTTAAGGGTTTATTATCCCCAAAATATGAATATGTAGGAACACTACCAGACACAAATAGATTAAAAAAAAAAAAAACAACAACAGTTCCAAAAGTGATAATGAGCTGTTCTTGGGCCCCACAGAACTCAGGTCAACTAAACAGAACAAAAGTAAAAATACATAAGAAATGAAGTACTGCTGAACTGAACCACCCGGCCTCCAGACTGAGAGGAGGAGGGGGGTATTTATACAAGCCGGCCAAACCACGACAGACACACAAGGTGGAAGACAAACATTACAATTTAAGTTACATTCATCTTTTCTACACTAAATTCATATACAATTTAGTATAGTAACCTAAAGTCCTTCTCATGTAAAATGAGAAAAATAAGTTATCGTTAAACAAACAGTAGTTTAAGACAACATCAACAAGGATTCCAAACTCCCCCCGCTCTTCTTAGGGTGTTGGCACCTTCCAACCCCTATATATTGTATATAAGAGGGCCCCTTCAGTATTCATCTGTGTGCAACATGTAAGATAAAGAAAATAATAAAAAACAAACTAATGAGTAACTGTAAAACTAAGAAACGTGCACTCAACTTAGAAACGTGTGGTGTCATTATTTGGTTTGTGTACAGGCATTATGACTGTAATGTGTATAAAGATCAATTTCAAACACAGTGAAAATATAAAGCTGTGAATGGATAGACGATGGACCCATAGATTCCAAAAGATCCTTGATTAGGTTTGCTGAAAGTCTTCTAATCAGTTTTGGAGAATAGTCCAAATAAAGGAATACAGGAGCATGATACAATAAATAAGTAATACCTCGATTTGTGTTTGCTTGATCTGGAGCCTCTGAGTTGTGTCTGTAATATACGGTTAGGTTGGTTATCTATAATAATAGATATAGCTGCAGCAGCAATTCAATTCAATTCAAAGTTTAGTCGTGTTAGGTACGTATTACAGGTTCCCAAATCTGCGCTCTGTGATTATATGCAGGGACGTTTGGAGCGGAACCGAGGGATTGTCCCCTAACGCGTCAGACCAGAGGTCTATGAAAATCGCTGATTCTTTCTTTAATCGCTCTTCTTTGCGGGGCTGGGACAGCGCCGGGCTCGGGTTGGGAGGAGGGCAAATCCAAGTCGGGGTTTGAGGAAGAGCCACCGGGTCAGCGCTGATCATCCTGCTGCCGGTGAGAGAGCGGAGGAAGCCCCGGCGCTCCTGCTCTATGATTGGCTGTTCATGTCACATGGTTGTTTCTCTGCTCTGTGCGATCGGCCGTTCATGTCGTGTCTTTCGTAGGTAGAGGAAAACAGACTCTGTGTCGAAAATAAATCTCATGAATTCATCATTGTTATCGTTTGAGATATTATCGTGAACATTTGCGAGATTGTTTTATCGCCCAGCCATAGTTCCTCCAAAGGCTCTTAGGATGTCCTGCGGTGTGAAAATGCCTTCTGTGAACAATTGTGGTTTTCTGGTATTTGTAAAACGCAGCACCAGTTCCAGTTTTCCAGATATTTTTAGCCTGAAGATTCTTAATTAAAGAATCCCCGAACAAGTACTGTGCTCTGCAAAATATTTTCTCAGAACCTGTAAAATTACATTACTTTGTTTTTCCACTTTTTAACCTCACCAGATGTGTGAACCTCCGTGTGCGATGCAAAATTGAGGTGAGTTATACAATTCCTTGGCAACTACATACCTGTTTTTAAAATCAACGCCATCCCATACTGAACACTGGAAAGTACATCAACTGTGTAGGTTTTTCTGTGCACCCACATTCTATGAATCACTGATTACTGTTGCTAATCACATCCGCCTGTTAACTTGAGTGGATTCAACACGGATTCATACTCAAAATAAACCACAAGTGTATTTATTGTAAAGCAAAAATAAATTTGTCACGGTGCGGTCTAGTGACGCCGAAAACAAGACACAGCGGGGGCTGAGGAGTAGGTGCAAAGGAGGGTTTATTGTAACCCATTTCTATTGCTGAATGGCGACAGTCCAAGAAGCTAGTGTAGCCCCGGAAACAGGTGACCGCTGCCTGGAAGCCGAGCGGCCGCTGCTGCCACTTGGGCTGGAAACAAACATGCAGTGCTGGGGCAGTGAACAGCCATGATTTTGTTGGTTCAGTGGACCAGCCGACAGGCACAGGCTGGACGTCAGCAGGGGCAACCAACACTTCAGGACCAGGAGAACGGTGGACGAAAACACTGCAACGGGCTGAGCCTCGGTAGACAGCTCCGGAACAGACTGTCCCTCGGTAGGTAGCGGCTGACGGCTCAAGAGCAGGAGGCCCCCTGAGAGCTGGACAATAGAAACTCGGGAGGGCTGGACAGCCGACGGCCTTTGGTATCCTTTGAACCACGCTCTCTCCTGTGGGACTTCCGAGGCACCCTCGACAAGAAGGCCAGGCGGGACCTCAAGAAGGGGGACTGCTGGGTGTCCTTGGGGGCAGGAACAGGACAGGTGAGTACCGGGCTATCCGGCTCAGGACCTAGGGCTAGGCCAAGGGTAGGATGGGATTCCAGGCTCACAAACCCGCATCCAGCTGACAGAAGTGCGGGCGAGGGGCGAGCAGTCTGGGGTGCCCTAAGGGAATGTTCAGACCGGGAAACATGCTGGCGACTAGCAGGCCCAATGCCAGCAGGCTGGTGGTTAGCAGGCGAACTTCCTGGTTGGTCCCTGATGAGGAAACGCCTGAAAGCTATAAATGCTTTGTCCGCTGAGTTCATGGCTAGCCACATAGTTGTGTCACGATGCTGTCTAGTGAACCCAAAAGCAGGACACAACAGGGGCTCAGGAGTAGGTACAAAGGATCGAGGGTTTATTGCAAAACAGGCGGGAGTCAAAACAAGAACAACTGTCATTGACAATGATCTGGCAAGAACTGTGTGAATGGGGAACAGGTCAAATACGGGTCGAGTGACGAGGAATGGCAAGACAGGTGCCATGATTGCTGAATGGGGTCAAGTGTGTGGTGGCAGGATCAGAGTGGCAGAAAGAGGGAGCCAAAGACAGACCAAGACCCTAACACAGAGAGACAAAGTCAGAGAGAGAGACAGGTGGAACACAAGGCCACATGCACCAGGGAGAGACAGATAGAATAAATACATTCTCTTTTCCACGCCATGAAATTAACACACATTGGCTATCTATTGAAAAATATGTTTTTTTTTTTTTTGTATTATGTCGATATTATATGTATTATTTGGCGTTTTTGTGATCATAACAAAGGAGGATGCTTTGCTGAGTAGACTGACTTAGAAACATAATTTCTAGAGAGATGAAGAGTTGATACCCTCACGGTGCTTCAGTGCCAATTTAATGAAGGTTTGAGATGCTACGATATTCTAATGTCAGTATCCAAGATTGCAATTTGATATATTTATTACATTACATTTCGTCATTGATCAGACGCTTTTATCCAAAGCGACTTACAATTATTCAAACAGCGACGGACGCAGCCATCAGGAGCAATGAGGGGTTAAGTGTCTTGCTCAAGGACACTACAGCATGCTAGCAGGAGGAGCCTGGGATCCAACCAGCAACCATTAGATCACTAGACCACCAGCTCTACCGCCTGAGCTACCGTCCCCATTTATGGTATTCATGGAACGCCTCGGGGTCCCCCAGGAGGAACTGGGAAAACGTTGGTGGGGAGAAGGGGGCCTGGAGCCTCCTTGCTCAGCCTGATGCCACCGCGACCCGGCCCCGGAGAAGCAGAGGAAAATGGATGGATGGATGGTACTCATGGTTTGTTTTGACCAGATTATGATGGACTTATGATAGACTAGCACTTCAGTTCAAGGCGACCCTTTAATACTGTAAGTGAGTCAGTAAAGCTTAATCTATAAATCCCTTTAAAAAACAAAAACTTAATACAAAATACAAGCAAACTCAGTGAGAAAAAATAATGTTGACATGAACCAAAGAATGCTTTATATAAAAACTGCTAACCTATAGAAATGGGTTTTCAGGTGTTGTAATAGATTGAGGGAGACTCACAGAGAGTGGGGACGGATCAAAGGCCTTGATCTGAGTGATCGGCTGTGATTGGGATCAGCCATCGATCCCAATCGATTCAGGAGACAACAAAAATTTAACTTAAATAACAATGTTTTCCTCTCCTCACCTCCAAGCATTAGATGTCCAGCCCTTAGGGCTGGAACCCTATTGTTATTGTTCCGGGAAAAACTCTCAGATTTTTTAAATCTTAAACTAACTGGAACACAAACTTGAGGCAGAACCTACGAGCACGGTACGTCTTGTTTGAACCGCTATGTCACAAACATGGTTTCATCCAAATCAACCCACTCATGGTTTAACTTTCATCCAAATTGTTCCACGGACGGAGCAGATATTAGTGAAAACCTGATCAACTTCGACCCAAATATTCAGCTGGTCCTGCTTGACTGACACGTCACCATTCGTAAACAAAATAAATTAGATGAAATTTACAGTAAGACTCTTTATGACATCATCATATTATTTTCTATAAATGTATAGATTCCGATTGAGTACGTCCAGTTGGACCGTGTCCAGTGTGCGGCGTAGTCTCCGTCCCTCTGTACTTGTCGACATTACTAACTAACGATAATGACCTTTATACAGCTTCTTACCTGGTAAATGTCAGTAGATCTGTTCAATTAATATTTTTAATCTGTGGTCCACATTACTTTGCCGGATTAATGGAAAAAATAAAATAAAAGGTTATCCACAAAAGGTTGTCACCGCGTCCGGTATAATCCACTGGAATGTGTGATACGTTCAAGATCCAGTGAGGTGTTGGAAAAACAGAAGCCATGGAAGGGTGATTACTCACAGAAATACCATAAAGTTTTTCGTATTTCATGGAAACGTAGCTCAATAAAAAATGTGATCCAAGGAAAAAAGTCAACAAATAAATTACGAAAATTCAACTGCTATCATAAATCAACGTGAATATGTCATAATTGACGTATACGAGAGACAACGTCAACTACCATCACTGATACTCCGGATGTACATCAATGCAACAAGGTAAGTTATAACAATGGCAAAATGTAGTTTAAAGTATAAACTAAAATAAATATTTTTTTGACCATTCCGTTATTATTATTATTTTAGAAACTGAATTGTTTTAGAAACTCCATTTTCCATTAGTGTAAAAACAATATTTGAAACACTTTCAATGTATGTTTTTCCATTATTGTAAACAGTTGACGTCTGGTTGAAATGGAAATGCTTCAAACGTAATGTCATGAAAGTTGGATTTGTGGAATTACACGGATGTAACTACTTTATGTTTATAAGTTCAGAATTATTTCGCTGCATTACACAAAAAAAACAAAATGTAAATGTGCCTAAAACAAATAAACTGGAGCCCGTGCATTGATTATTTTGTCCAGCTGTTTTGGACAACTGTTTGATAAAAAAATGATCTGACTTGTCTTGTCATTTCTTGTCCACATTTCAAAATGACTCAACAACTTACAAACAAAGTTAGGACTGTTAGCTCAGCTATTTAGAACTGACCTATCTCATGTGACACAAAATTAATGATATCACTTTAGAAATTAAAATCAATAGTTGACGTCTGGTTGAAATGGGAATGCTTCATACGTAATGTCATGACAGTTTGATTCGTGGAATCACATGAATGTAACTACATGATGTTTGTAAGTTCAGTAAATTTTGATGCATTGCACAACAAAAACAAAAATGTTGGTTCCACCCGAAGCAGCCTTCAGGAAGAGAAGGTTTCGTTCAAACATGACAGACTGAGTCTTTCTCCTTTTTCTTCGCTCCTGAACAGGGAGCAGCGTGGATCTTGTCAGACGATTCAGAGAAAGCCCTAAATTACCCCAGAAGGACTTGCAGTGCATTGGAGCTGAGGTTCAGCTCTAAGACCAAACTCATCCCAAACACAGCTCTGCCCTGCGGGTCGGGAGTAAAAGGAGAAGCCCGACTGCGCTCAAATGGACCAATCTGCCACAAGCCACCTCAACATGGAGTGCATAAGTTCTGCTTGATATGAGACGCGGCAGGAGGCAGAGCGACCCCAAACCAGGATGCTGCTGCAACCATGGATCACGGCTGGGATGAGGGTCTTTTGTTGTAAGGCAGCGTTTGGGTTTCTCATTTGAGACAAAAAAAAGTGATATTTTCGACTCCACCATCCACACAACATTCTTCTGAAAGCCTTCTGGCTCATCCAAGAGGTCTTTAGCAAACTCTAGACGCAAGCAATGCTCTTTCTTGGTGTTTCGAGGCTGAGGGAATCAAACCAGAGTGCAGAGACGAGTCTTTACTGAAGGAACTTAAACAGCTGCGGAGAGGGAAGAACAGTAAACCTAAAACAAAACAACAAAAATACTCGACTGGAAAAAGGACCAGGTCGTGAACACAAGGCATGGTCTGTCAGGACTAGGGCTAGGTATTGGTACTAAATACCTTTAAGGTATCGATCAAAATTACCCAATACCAAGTAGTATCCAACCTTTAGTCAAACAATACCTGCATTCCATCATCTCTAAATCCAGATTTTGAATAAAATGACTATTTGTGGGGATTTGATCCAAGCCTCGCAGCCAATAACCGCAAGCGTTTTTGGATTTTAACGCAACATGTGACTGGAACCACTACTGCAGCAGCTACAACAGTTTTAAAGGACAGCTTCACAATTTTTCAAGATTTGTCTTAAAACAACAGTCAGGTGTCCATATGAACAGTGAAAGAGATTTTCCTCCTGTACTGGTTATCTGTTATCTGTTTAAAATGACACTACCCAAATACTTCATTGCACGTTTATTTAATTACTATTTCAATAATTTGAACATTTTCCAAATGTATTACAGTAAAAACAATTTGGATGGGGAGGAGTGGTGGCATTTTACACAACGAAATGCTTCCATTCACATGATGGCATAGTGGAATAAAAGGTATTGAATGAAGTACTCTATTGCTATCGGTATCACTTTAAGGGAACTGGTATTGGTACTGGTATCGCAATTGTTTAAACAATACCCAGCCCTAGTCAGGACCGAACAAAGGCCCTTCTTCTTCTTCTTCTTCTTCTTCTTCTTCTTCTTCTTCTTCTTCTTCTTCTTCTTCAGTGTTTATCGGTGGTTGGTAGAGCAGCAGCCGGCAGCCACTCCCTCCTCCTCTTTTGGTGCAGTAAGCCAAAGCAGCATTCTTCCTCCAGAGCACACAGGAAGAGGAGTAGAGGGACTGCGGGGGGCCACGGCCCTGCCTGTCGTCCCCGGGGGGAGGGAGCTCGGTCCCTAAGGAAATAAGACTAGATTGTTTGAGCTAAATCAGTTTTCTTTTACAAACCTAATAATGTTGTGGTATTTCTTGTCGCCCGTTTTACCCAAGAGACCGGCAATGGAAAGTCCTGGTGTTCTGCCCTTCCTTCGCGACTGAGAGGGCGGGGCCGTCACCAGCAGCTGATCCTCTTCCCATTGTACCGCAAGACGTGACTCGAATTATCCCCGGAAGTGAACTGATAATCCCAGAGTTTCAAGACTTTTAATGTAGGATCATTTTGCTCAATAAATTCATATGATGTGTCGTTTTTTTATTGTTATCTTGGTCAATTTTAGGACTGGGATTAAGATCTGTTCCCATTTTGGGCTGCATCCATGCAGAAATTCTGGAAATTGTGAAGGGTTAACAAACTTTCTACCACCACTGCGTATTGACGGTCAGAAAGATGGATGGATATTATGGATTGGTATTGGTTCCAATGAGCCATCCTGCCCTCCTGACCCCAGCCGCTCTCAATCTCTATGAGCAGAGTCGTACGTGAGCAGGGGGAGGGGGCGGGACCGGGGAGCGGAGGAGAGCGCAGAGCGACCGGGAGATCATTTGGAGCCAATTAGAGGAGGAATCTGCAGGAAAGAGATGAACTCGTCTGAACACAACGCCCCACCCGAAAAGAGAGGGAGGGAGAGGATGGAAGATGATGAAAGAGATGGAGGGACGGAGGGAGGGATGGAGGGAGAAAGAATGAAAGAGATGGAGGGAGAGAGGGAAAATGAGGGAGAGAGAGAGAGAGGGAGAGAGGGAGAGAGGGAGGGGCAAGGTGTAAATATTGTTAGAGTTGTGCTCAGATCACCCTGGAAACACAGGATGCTGTTTTTCTTTCGACAGAGAAACCTCTCGTCTCTCCGTGCAACCTGCTTTGTTTTCATTTGATGTGTTTTTAAAGCTTTTATTTCATTTTCATCTTGTTTAATTCACCTCAAACTAACTTATTCATAAGGACCCTCCCGCATCCCACATCCCACACAGAACAAACAGTAAAGGTAAAAGAATGAAAAGTAAAAGAAACACGGAATCACGTCTGATGCATAGTAAACGGTATTTACAAAGAGTGCAAGCTGCACCGGGTCCAAAGAGGTGGAGTGTGCATGACGCTAGGAGTGATAAATATGATGATGAATAAATGTAGAATATTCATCTTTTTAGAATTGACAGGTATCTTCTTTATTGTGCTCAGAT
>NC_137198.1:1700905-1733405 GCF_960531495.2 Zeus faber | reverse complement strand
TATTTAATGCGATTTACTCTTGAACTTGACGGCGGACCCCGCCACGGCACTTCTCCAGGAAGGTGTGGTCAGTGACGGCGCGGATGCGGATCCAACTGTTACTTTTTGGGATAAACAGATCGAAGAGACGCGGTGAGGAGTCGGAGGGCGGGGAGACGGTCCGAGCACTAACTTCTCCTGCGGGGGTTGGATTCCTACTTTCGCCGCGGACGCAGCCCGCCTCTGGGTCCACCTCTCCGGGTTAACCTGTTGGGATCCGCCGCCCCCCCTCCACCGCGACGCAGCCCGCCTCTGGGTCCACAGTTCCGGGTTAACCTGTAGGGATCCACCGCGACGCAGCCCGCATCTGGGTCCACCTCTCCGGATCAACTTGCGGGGACCCACCGACCTCCGGGGACCAAGTACAACAGGTCTGTGGATGTCAGAAAGCTCCATGTTTTTACTGTAAATATTTCTTCTTCTTCTTCATTTGCAGCGTCCTGACATTAAAGTGGTTCAGAAATTTACAGGTTTCATCGTCAGGTGCAGATTTGTAAAATGTATAAAATGGGGAAATTACTGTTCTTTGTTTGAGTTATTGGAATACTTTTTCCACAATCTAACTCTACATTATTGACTTATTTAACGTACCATGAAATGAGATGTTAAGATACTGGAAACGTACGCTTTAACCCAGCGTTGATACACGGTTAAACACAGTTAACATGCAGAGTAAAATAACAGAAGAACAGAATTAAATTGGATTAATAAAGTAGGACAGTGTTGCCTCAGTGTGTTGAATTGATTCATGTTCGTCAGTGATTTCCAGTTGCTTAATTTTCTACAGTGTTATAACTGTCAATTTACTATTTGATTGTGTTCTATTAATGTAAAGCACTATGCAAATGATGGTTATTTCTATTATTATAATCTCAAACGTTTATCTATTTTCATTGCTACATTCTCTATTTTTATCAATATTTATGTTTTTTTGCATATTGCCATTTTTTTCTATTTGTAGTTACATTTTGGGTTTATTTCATATTGCCAGTTTTTCTGTTTTTTACTCTTATTACTTCATTAGTGTCTATCTAACTTACTGCATGACTTAAAAGCTCCTTTACTCTGCACAGTGGGTGAAACAGGGTGTGGACGAGGCTTATGGTGAGACTGAATACATGAGCCGTAGTTTAGTTTGGATGGAGTTCCGACTGAGATGAGACCTTTCGAGAGCAGTGATTTTAACTCCCCCCTTTATGCCCCCCCCCCATTTAGGACGGCTCCTCACTCCCCCTTTTTATGAAATTATAGTTGCACAAAACGACATTTCTACGTGCGTTCAGTCACTCGAGTGCGTCTCCAAATGGATAGTATGCAACTGAACCTGAAACAGTTTTTTCTTCTTTTTTTTTCCTTTTTTTTTTCTTTATTGTAATCTTGCCAGTCAGCTTTTCACCCTGTGATCTTTTTAACACTGTTGATTACACTTTATCGCTTCAACTAAAATGTCACTTCTATTCTGGTTCCTTTCAGCGTGCTGAGCCTGGATCTGCAGCCTTGAGACGCTGGATTAATCATCTCACTGGTACAGTAACTGCTCTTCACTTACATAGCTCTGTGTGGGGGAGTACGTGTGTGTGTGTGTGTGTGTGTGTGTGTGTGTGTGTGTGTGTGTGTGTGTGTGTGTGTGTGTGTGTGTGTGTGTGCGTGTGCGTGCGTGCATGTGCGTGCATGCACTACTTTTCTGTGTGTGTACTAACTTGTATGTGTGTCGACGTGCACTTCTGTGTGTATAACTGTGAATATACAAACTTCCATGTATGCTTGTGTGCATTACTTTTGTCTGAGTATTTGCGGAGGGGTTTGCGGGATGTCCTGCCGTGTGAGTGTGTGTTTAAGGGATGACCTGCTGTTAATAGAAATACTATTACTCCATCGCATCCCTTTCCTTTCTGTGACGCTCTGGAAGACATTCCACTGGAAAGCTCCTTAAATGCATGAAGGTCGACCTCCCACCCCCCCCCCCCCCCCCCCACACACACACACAGTTTATCAATCACCCAGATACGCAAAGTACAGCATGTAACAAAAACACGCGTCAGTGTATTTCAGTCCTTTATGGCTGCAGAGAAGTGAAATTGAGCTTTGAATGCAGCGCTGGCTGCAGGAAATCTGTCCACTTGCTGTGGCTGTGACTGTGTGAGCGGAGTGAAGTTCCGTCCTCCGGGTGGGGTGCTTGTAGCTCGACAAGAGCCCTGGTGGAGTTGGGAAATCACTTGCTGAATCGTGTCTTCTCATGATTTTCATGCTTTTTTTAAAGATTGTCTCCTTACCGTACACTCACACCAGAAGCGACGTGCATCGACAAATCGGCTGGAAGTCCATTTCCAATGGGAGGTGGCAACGATGGAGAGTGACGTGATGATTGGCAACACGATTCCGGAGACTTGGGGGCGGGAGAAAGTTGAGCGGAGTTAAATTTGTGCTAATTTGCTAGCAAAAATACATTTCTGCTGGTCCATCTGCTGATAAATTGTGAACAAACTCTTGATTTTGGGTGGGTCGTTGTTGTGATAACTGGTTTCTCCATACTTTATGATGTAATGCTACACTTTTCATTTATACAGTTGAGATGTAAGATAAAACAAATGTGTGGAAGATGATTTCGGAGGTAGTTGGGATCCCTGGTGAGGTTAATTCCATGCACTGAAGTAAAAATTTGAAAATCCAATCCAATGTCCCCATTATGCACGGTGCTGATTATTATTATTTTATTTGTTTCAGCGCAAAATAAAAAGTAAAATTAAACAGAGTAAAATAAAAAACAGCTCAAAATATATAAAAACACAATGTTCTCAATGTGCTATGGAGAGTAATGGTGAAGAGCAGCGGACGGAGATCGCAGCTGTAAATTATGCGTGGAGATGGAGACAGGTCCCAATCTAGACCTGATCTAAGGTCTTCTACAGCCTTTCTCTCCTCCAGTGATAAGTGAAACGTGACTACAAAGCAGCCACCTTCACGGTCAGTTTTGTAGCCTCCGACTAAATCTGAATTTGATATTTGATGAACATCAAATTTTTTTTTTGTTTTATTTCTATAAAAAAAAACAAGACAGTTGGGGCGTAATGTAATCCGTGTGTACCCTAGCAGCAGTAACCGCGGAAAACCTATTGGGAGAAGAAATGCTCTTTTGGATCCGGCTGCCTCCATTGTTACTCTGATTAACGATGATATGTTGCTTTTAGGTCACGTACCGTGTTGTTCTTCAATAATCAGTGACTTGATTGTGTGTGTGTGTGTGTGTGTGCGTGTCTTTATTTCAGTGCCTCTGTATGGTTTTGGTCCAAAGCATTAATTGAATCACGTGCCAAACAGTGCATGTGTCAATCACACTGCAATGTTGCATATACTGTAGTTGCATAAAGCTTAAAGTTCTGGACTTTGATGATGTTCTTGGCTGGACTTGTTCTGGATCTCTATTTAAGATTCATAAGTGGACCATAAATAGAGTCTAAGTGGTTCATTTAGCGGACAGGAATTTGTACAAAGAACTAGTGGTGTTAAACTTCATCCAGATCTGTGTTTATTTGCAGGTTTTCCCCCTGCAAAGCCTGAAACATATTCCCTTCATTTGAATGTAAATACAGCTTCAACATGTTCTCACAGTCTCCACAATGTATCTCCGGTGTCGACACCTCAATATCAACACTGTCAACAAACAGTCATTACATTATCTACATACATTCTAAGGTACACGGTTAGTTGACTGAGGAGAACAGGTAGACGTGTTGCTATGGAGACAACCCCATCATTCGAGGGTTGTAAGTTCGGTTGCCGCTGATAGCCGTGGATTCGACTGAAATACCATGAAGCAACAAACCTCTCCTCTCCACACCTCCCCCCCTCCTGTCATCTTGTCTCCTCCTCTCTTCTATTCTCTCCCTTTCTTCCTCTCCTCACCTCCTCCTTGCCTTTTCCTCCTCACCTCTTCTGTCCTTCTCTCTTCTGCTCTATTCCCTCTTCCTCCTTTTCCCCTCTATTCTTCCTCCTGTCGTCTCCTACTATTCACCTTCTTCTCAAGCTTTTCAAAAACCTCTAATTTAGAAAATGATTCAGACTCCTTATGAGAAAATGTTTTTTTTCTATTTCAGGCCGTTTCAAGTCAGTTATCTAAGCGGACTTCATTGTACAAACTTTAATTGAGTTATTATTTTTTTTTACGTTATATTCTTTTTGAGAATAGATAAAGATAATCACAGGCATAATTAATGGAGTCCCTTGTGTGAAGATACTTTGTAATAAAACATTAGAGTGACCTCCTCAGTCGACCCACCACTTAAACACCACCAACCCATTGTGATCGCCTTGACAATTGAAATTGAAAACAATATTACTCAAGAGGAAAAAGAGATAATCTCATCACATCCCAATGGTTGCAGTTATTAATAGATTACATCTCAATGGCAAAACTATTGGCAATATCCAAAAACAATGTTGATTCATTTATTGAAATATGGGCTACTTTTATCACTGACATAACTCCATCATTTAATACTTGAGTCTTCCTAAATCGGGGCAATGTCATGGTGTTTTGGGGCATGTGGGGGTCCTCCTGGTCTGCAGGGGCTCTGTGGTTGGGTGGATGCCCGGGTGGCTCTGGGGACGTGTGTGGTGCGTGGGCCTGTGTTCGTGGGGCATCCAGGAACCCCACGTGGGAGTTGTGGCGCCCACTCCTTTACCCGAGTTGAACTGTGTGTTGGTTTGGGGCGGGGGTGTGGGTTCGGGTCTCGGCCTCGTGCTCGGCGGGTCTCGGCCCCGTGGTTGGCAGGTCGGCACGCCGCTGGGGTCGCCTGCCCCGTGGGTGGCTTGGCTGGGCTTGTGTGTCCTTCCGGGTCCCTGGGGGGGCTGCTTGCTGTGGTGGGTCTGGGTTGGGGTGTGGGGGGCGGCTGTTAGCCTTCTGCTTCTCTGCAGCGGGTGCTGGGGGTGGTGGAGGGCCTGTATATCAGGCAGCCTGCTGGCATCGGCGGAGGGGCGGGGGTAACACGGGGCGTCCGGTCGGCTGCGGTGGGGCGGGCCTCCCTCTTGCGTGGGCCGTGGGTGGGCATCGGAGTCCTGCAGGGCAGGCGGGCTGGGCGGGTTGTCGGTCACCGTGGGGCCGGGATCCGGGCCTGCGGTCCGTGCCTGGCGCACGTGCCCCAGGTTCTGTGCCTGCAGCTGCGTCTTTTGCCTGCACCTGGGGGTTTGTTGTATGTGTGCGCCCCTGGGGTGCGGGGTCTCTTCGTGCTCCCTGGAACTGAGTAATGCTCCTCTGGGCTGGGCGTGGGGGTTGCTCCACGGCCCTCTGGCTTCTCTGGGGGCCCGGTGGTCTTCTGTGGCCGCAGGGCAGGGTGCTTGGGGCTTTCCTGCAGCCGTAGGGTATCTACAAGGCTGCGGAGTTCGGGGGGCTTCGGGGCCCTTTCCGCTGCTTGAAGGCGCGACAACATAATACCGACCTTCTACACCAGAACCAATGGGGATAAGTCATGTACACTCACCGGTGGACATCTTACACACACACACACACATACACACACACGGTCCCATCACACACACCACCATTCCTGCTTGGAGTGCACCGCAGCATCCTCCTGGTTGCATCCCCCTCCTTTCCTCCCTCATTTACTGTCATAACTACTGTATGACAGGAAGAGGCCACGTGACCAGTTGTTGTTCCAGTTTTCCTGGACCTAATTAACTGTTTTTTAATACATGTTGTCGTCCAATGTTGTTTGGTTCTGTGTTTATTTTTCTCACCTGTGGTGACTCTCCCCCTCTTGGAGTAGTGATCAGTTGTTTATAGACCCAAACATAATAAAAAGGTCTCCAAAGAGAGGGTTGGTGGTGGTTCTTTATAACCAAAAACTGTGCTCTTGTCATTCTACAGGCCGTCCACAGGACAGAGTTATTGCAGCAGTTGTTGATGATTAAAGAATGAATAAAGAGTTGCATTGCAGGTTGAGAACTTGAACTCCACTTGCAGACTAACTCTGTCCTAGATGCAATGGAACAAATACTCTGGTTTAAAAAAATGGAAAAAAGAGTAAATATAACATTGGAGAGAACTTCAGTCCCTCTCAAGACGCAGCAATTAACTCCCCTGCTTGTGAAGCCTTTTAGACTACCAGAAAACTTTGACATTAAACAGTTCCGAGGAAGGATGGAGGATATTTTTTTGGCCGTAGACTTAGCTGTAGTCAGTAAGGTGGAAGCAGGAGGAATGGTGACAGGTGACAGGTGGAATTACCCAGACGCTGTACGCTGTAATCAGCCTGTCGGCTGAACTCGATTCAGCTTAAGCTTCTTACTGCTGCTTTCCACTCCGTCAGAACGTCAGCGTGGAAGTAACTCATTACAGGTACTTCCTGTAGTTGAGTAGATTTTTTTTATATACCCCAGAGTGCGGGCTATACAGTAAGTATTCTCACCCAGTCGGGCTGACAGATGCACAAAATCACACAACAAAGAACAAGTCAACCTGATAACGTCGCTCCATCTCTAAGGTTGATAACAAATATAATTTCATTTGAAAGTGGCTGTTTTTGATGATCAACATTTGAGCTTTGACTTGGATGTAAACTGTCCATGTTTCTGTCTTTTGAAAGCTGAAGGGTGTTGTAAAAGTAGCTGATGTGTAGTGGTGTAACGGAACGTAGGTGATCCATGAGTGATCCGTATGGGGACCCCCCTCCCCCCGCGGTTTTACTCACATGTGAACCGCGGATCAACCACAAAATTTAACCATCATAGTGAAATACAGTTTTACTGCCACTTTTACTTTTTAAAGTAATAATTCAATAAATCTGGAGATTTGCAGTGAAAAGAAGATAAAGACAGATGCTGCTGTGTTTTACTCTGAAGCACAGTAATTGGTTCACGTTGCGTCATCGTGTTGCTGTTACTTTGCCACATATCGTGAAGCAAATGTGGTCACTATGCGTCTGCTCGTCCCCATATTAGAGCGGTTAAGATCTGCTCGTAAACAAAAATATGAAGATACAATGTGTATTGGGAGATGCAGACTTCTCTACAAAATTGCTTAATTCTTCGCTTAAGTTTCTTATTGTAATTCAATTCAGTTACTGGGGGCAGATCTAATCATGTCTTTTCATCATGCACGCCTCATATTTTATTTAAACATTGGACATCTTGAATGTTTTTGTCATTTAAGACCATGGGCAAAAGTTCCTTGCTTTGTGTTTTACAGAATAAATGGAACCCAAAGTTATTTTTGTCTCCCATTTTTATTTTTTTCCGATCCGATCTGTGACTCAAAACCGTGATGCGAACCGTGAGTTTTGTTATCCGTTGCACTCCTACTGATAACTCATGGAAGAAGTACTCAGACCTTATACTTCAGTAAAAGTAACCTGGCATATAACTACTCTTAAAAAGTGAAAGTACCACATTTACATTTCTACAGCCTGTAATACAGAAACAAGTGCTACTGAACCATTTTTCTGTAGTTCATTGCTCATGCAGAGCCTAATTACAATTTACAAAAAAATGTATGTTTAGTAATTTTAGCAATAGTAATTTGTAAATATATAAATCCTGATGGGGGGAGGGTAAAAAATATATAATAATATAGTAACAGCAGGGTGTCATAATTGTTGCTCTTATGTGACATTGGGTACAGTGGTGAATTAGTAATATTACAGATTGTCAATACACCGATCCTCATCTCTCTCCGATGTAATTTGCTTCCAAAACCTCACTTGGTTTTACCCCCCCACCAAACCACTCTCCATTAGTTTGAGACGAGTCCTTTCAGCGGGCGCTCACGCTGCTTATTGAAGGGAGGCAGAATGCGGGAACAGAGGCAGGGTGGAGGGTCCACCGGGGGTCTTTGTGCGCTCGGTATGCGCTGCTGGCTAAGAGCTGTAACCAGCTGGGGGAGGAAGGTTTTTCAAAAGTAAGTTTGGTGTTTCGAGAGGTGTTGCCATGGAAGTGGTCAGGAACAGTGTCTCAGTGGTGAGAAAGTACACAGCCCGATTACCTAGTTAATTAAAGTAAAGATACAAATATTACACAGATTTTGCACAAATAATACTCAACTACAGGTGAGATGAGTTAAATCCAGCTTCTCTGGAGTACTTTTTAATTTTTTTTTATTAATGTAATTCTCACTTTCTCTTGCTTTGAGTAGCTGCACTTTACCTGGACAGCGTTTCTCAAGTTTGGGAGTGAATCATATAATGCAGTGATGGTATTTGTGTGTGGTAAACATACAATAAAAGGAAATAACTTTTTTTTGGCGAACTTTTTATGTCATTTTCTGATATGGAATTTAGGGGAAACAAAAAATAAATTTAATCAAGCAAAATGATCATCCATTGGGCTGAGAAATCCTTGATAATATTTACTGAAACAAATATTTTTTGGAAAAAGTTGGAAAGGTGCTGATTCTCCAAAAGGCAACACTCTGACACCAAATACAGCACGCCGTAAGGGTCAAAAAAGGCTGTTTGCGTAGCGATTCAATAAGCACCCAGCTGGTCAACACAGATAAGTTCTCTCGTTATTAATCAATTATAGAGAATTGCGCCATTCCACAGACCTGGTGACAGGCGCAAATCCGTGGACATTTGGGAAGGGGGTAGATTTCCACAAAAGTTTAACACCTGAACACCTTTGAAAACTGTTACTAAATCAATCCAAGTGCTTTTTTAAAACTTCCCCAGAAACAAACCTCGCCCTTGTGTGTAAGAGTCGAGTCCGGTGACTTAATGAGAGCCAGCACGTTTTTAAGACGCATTTGACAACGGACAATAAACATTCTGGTTCTTCCTTTGCAATTTGTAGGTGCCAGGATCAACCAATGTAGCTGGTTGAAAACTAGAGCAGCCTGGCTCTGTTGACCGTTGGGTTAGGAGAAGTGAGGTTCAGATAAACCAGTTCTACCTTATATGGCAATTACATATTACAGGCATTGATTGTCTGAATAAAAGCTGTACCTTTCATTTAATATATTTACAATGAGATTTTTATACAATATCTGACTCCCTGGGTTAAGATTTGGGTACTTATTAACCCCTTGACTATTTTTATGCACAAACGTTTTCCCCAAAAGAATGTGTCTTGAAGACAAAACGTTGATTTGATGTAATTAAAGGATTTATTACAAAATAAGCCTTTACAGAAAAAAAATACCTCTTTTCCATTGACAAGCTTGCCGTGAGTGGCCGCCATGCTGCCTCAATAGCATTTCCAGAGGACTTGGGGGCAACCATTTACCTTTCTGTAGATCTACTGTGGGCCACCTCTTGAGGTCAACCTTAAGAAGCGTTGATTATTAAGAAGTAAGAACAAATTAATCAGCCCAGATACTGTGAAATGAAGAAATACAGAATTGGAATAAGACATTGACCTTTGATTTGTGTTGCCTGGTGGCTGGTTTACCATGGAAGGCAGCCAGGCTGGCGTGCCAGTTCACAAAGCAGAGTGCCGGTCCGGCCAAAGCTCAAACTTCGGCACAGTCAATTTGACAAAACAAGCTCACTTCCATCAATAGCTAAAAGACATTTTTCTGAAAACGCAAAGCCTTAACCAGTAAGTAACATGATTCAATGCGTCAATGATGGTATTTCTATCTATTTCTATGGTTGTACTAAAATGTTTGTTTTGTAAACCTTGGACTGGTCGTAAAAATGTGTTAATATGGCGTTTCATGGGCACGTTAACATTTACATGTGCGATAATGCGATTATGATTTTAAGGTTAACCGTATGTTTTTCAATAATATTATAATGCAGAAGTTGAATTAATGGTTGATTAGACCAAAGGATCTCCAGCTCCAATCAATTCACAATCGCAATCTTGTTATATTTATAAATTTAGAATTTTTGTGCTCAAATTTGGTTCACGGGGGGAGACCATTTGGCTCCTTTTCATTCATTGCTAATGCCAAACCTCAAACCGCAGGTCAAACTACTTGCTAACCCACTTGAGTGGACTTCCAGTGAGTTAGATCAACCTCGGTTGAAAACTTTCAGAGGCACAAACATTTTTGGGAATACCATCGCCTCCAACCTGGCATATAGTAAATTAGTGCACCAAGATGGTGGCTTATGGTTGGTGTGAAAATTGGAAACAGCAGTGCCCTGTAGTGGTTGTTTCCAGAACAGTCCCTTACCGTGTTCCTTTCCAATAACGGATTGGAGCTCAGACCGTATCACGGCATTTTTCCATCTAGAGTGTTATGTCACGTCAGTGCATTCTCTTATTTTTTTCCAACTCTCCCAATGTCATGTTTCCTATGGATGGCGATGTGTTTCATATAAGATATTTAAAGAATGATTATCGCCAAGTATATAAAATTAAGTTTCAAAATTGTGGGGGGGGGGGACAAAAAAAACAAGCTAGTACTCTCTACTCTGAAACTCAGTCCTCCTTTGCTGAACACAGTCCTGTGGCTCTAGTTTCTCACCTCAGAGTGCCGCTGTCTGTCTGCGGGACTCCCCACTCTCCGGTGCCCCCTGCTCGGTTCTCCACAGGCCAGGCCGGAGCTCCACGGCCTGCTAGCAAGTATCTAAGGCCAACATAACCAAACCCAGCGCGGTCAAACCAACGTGACGGTTCCTGTTTCTTCCGGGCGTCCGTGGCTTGAGTTCAGTCTCCCTGAAGACGCTGATGCTCCGTTTCCAACCTGATCTTTATATAGTGTTAGAGGAGGGGCCATGCCAGGTATGACCGCTCTACGTCAGCGACTCATGATTTAACCCCGCCCAAAAAATCCGGACCACAAAAATGGTGAGAAGCCGTTAAACGGTCTAACTCCACAATTCAGTACTACATTGTTCAGTCTTTTCACGTGTTTTCACCAATTACCATCTAACATGTATAATGTGTTTAGAAACAAATTACTGAATTCAAGGCCATGGGAGGAAAAGCTCAGCTGGAATTGATGCTGATGCCCACTTGCACATCTGGGGTGGCCCGGTTCTGGGACATTTCTTCTTATTTATTTATCGTGTATGATTGTTGGACACAAGCACTGGCTCAGGCTTTCACCAAAGCCACTGGCTCCTTTGCTGTTGATTCTGGCACTGATTAACCCGCTGATGACCCTGTTTGGCTTTTCACACCCACTGTTATGTAATCTCCATGGAGCCAGAGAGTGTGCACTTCCCAAGTTGCACTAGGCCAAATAATTCATATTAGCCATTATCTTTTATATTGTATTTGTATAAGACATTTATTCCAGAAAACCTGCACTCACATAATGCTGTTTGCTGAAGCATTTCTACAGTGGGGCTATTGCATCACTAAATGCAGCCAATCAGATTATGTTCTGTGTCTTTTTTTAAGAATCTTTAATTGTCACGCAACACACCACACTACAACACATGCATACACACACACACGCACATGCTTTTTGGATGGTGGCCGGTGAAATGTGGCCTCTGCATTTGACCCATCCTGGCTTGTCCTTCCTCCGGGGGGGCAGCCAGGAGCAGTGGGCAGCTTTCGTCGACACGCCCAGGGACCTGGTACCAAGTGTCCATCGCTGGTGTTCTGAGAGAGAGTGACAGTGAAGATGGGTTTCGAATCTGTGTTTTGGCGGGAGAGTCACAGTGTCAGTGTCCAAGGTGTAAGGAAACAGGAAAAGTATCTAAATTTGAATGAAACTTAAGTCGTGGCACTTTTTATACGCCTAATAAGTGAACTAGGAAATGTCAATAGGACAAGATGGGAAGCTGGCGGAAACTGCTCGGAACCTCCTTTTCCCAGAGGGCCGTTTGTTTGCAGCTGGTTCTGTTGCTGTGGGTACAGGAGTGTTTGTATCTGTTTGGCCAGCATACTCTTATTGGCAGTTAAAACACATTCACTTAATGAGATTCTCTAATTTCCATTTGTCCTCCACACTTTTGTTTGCAGCCGAAAGACGTTATTTTATGAAGACGGTCAAACTTGAAATAATTTCACTGAGAAGCTACGGTGTGAAAAGGTTGGAGACCAAAACAAAAAATCTGGCAAAAGGAGATTCTCTGAGCAAATGGAGTTGGATTGGAGTAGGTTATACTGACCTGCGGCGCTGTTGACCCCCAAGCTGCATCTGTCAGATCCTTCACAGCAACAGTGGTGGCTGCTTGCCTGGGCTTGTGTCTTACTGCATGACTAAAACATCTTACTATCTTGAGTGGGTTTTTCTTTTTTTTTTTGTTTTGTTTTGTTTTTTGGAAGACCTTGAAAAAATGGCAGCAGTATAGGTGGTGGGAGGATCCCACTTTAACCCCCAAATGAATTTGACAAGTTTCGTTGGTATTGAAAGTCCAGCTGATGCAGACAAGGACGCTGGAGGAGTGGGTGTTGCTCGTCGTCTGGTCTCTATCACAAGCTTGAATCTAAACTTTAAAGGGTTACATATGTCACAGTGGTTTGGTCTTTTTTGGGGGGTTTTGTTTTTTACACCAAGGATATTTTTTCTCAATTTGTTCCCCAAGTATTAAAATAAGTTGCCCAGCAGTTATTTCTATTTTTTTAATGGAGGATAACATTTCTAAAACTAAACTCTACAAACTTGACAGCCGCAGAAGTCAGTCGCTGCCATTCACTGAAATGCGGTTTCACTTCCCAGGTGACTGCAACTTAATAACAAACAAAACAGCTTTGACGAGACCTAGTGTACCGTACCTGTAAAGAGGAGGCCAATGCCTGTTCAAAAACACGATTAAGTCATTTGATAATTGCTGAACACTTTTTATGAAATAATTAGATGCTTATTCTTCCATATTTGTGTCCAAAAAGCTCCATCAGTCACTTGGGTTATAAGTCATTTCCCCTTTCCCCACAGAGGTCAGGTGAAGGTCACTGATTAAAAAATTACGGCATTTAAAAAAAAAAAAAAAAAAAAAATCGTAGTTTGTGGTGTCTACATGAATGTTAATGTTTCTCCTTCTACCTCAATCAGCGATGCAGTAGAACAACATCCTCCTCCTCATCATCAGCGTCGCACTTGTCTTCACGACGTCGCAACCCCAAGATGGCCTCCTCGCCCCTCATGAACACTGATCCCTCATCCTTGCTCAAGCTCCAGGAAGTGGGCTCCAGCAAGGCGTCGGAGCAGGGGGGCTCCCCGGGGCTGGTGGCACCCGTCTACAGCCCCCCGGTGGGTGTGGACGGCCACGCAGTCTGCATCCCCTCGCCTTATACAGACAGCGCCCAAGAGTATGGCCACACCCACAGCCCGCTGACATTCTATAGCCCGTCGGTGCTGAACTACGGCAGGCAGCCAATCACAGACAGCTCCTCCGCTATGGGCCCGCCCCTCAGCCCCTCCCTCTTCTGGCCCCACCACAGTCACCACAATGTGCCGTCGCTGGCCCTGCACTGCCCCCAGCCCCTGGTGTATGGGGAGCCCAGCCCCCCGGGGCCCCTGGTGGAGCCTAAACCCACAAACAGGTAAACTTCCAACTTTTTAAAGGGACACCCCAGTTTGGGGCAATTTTTTACAGATTAAACAACAATCCTTGTTATATTCTATTTGATTCTATTTTATATTCTGAGGGCATAAAGTGAAATTGTGTGGATTAATTTAAAATTGTGATTCTAAAATACATTTTCAAGGCTGATTTAACAATATAGCATAAAGATGAAGTGGGCTGCAGTTCAACTGTGCCACAGGCCGAATGTGGCCCCTGGGCCTGCAGTTTATTACCCCTGCTTTATTGAAATTGTCTGTTAGCTTAATTTAAATCTTGGCTAGCAAGAAGGATTTGAGATGTGAGAGATTTGATTTATTATACTGTATCAGAAAAAAAACCATTACTTTCAGCGATGAGGAGATAGTTTTCACAATCCTAGAAGGTTTTTTTCTTTTTATTTTTTCAGTAAACTTAAAACGACAAAGAACATTTTGGATGAATGACAGACTGAAACTCACCATGTTGACATGTCGTTTGTCAAATAAAGCTAAGCTATGATTATGTGCTTGCAGCTTACTGCTGGGGAAGAGACCAGAGGAAGGCCTGGTGGGGGTCGCCAACTCTTCCTCATCCTCAGCAGGGAAGGCTGACATGCACTTCTGCGCCGTGTGCCACGACTACGCCTCAGGATATCACTATGGGGTGTGGTCCTGTGAGGGCTGCAAGGCCTTCTTCAAACGCAGCATCCAAGGTAGTGGAGCATCCATCTGATTGACCGTGCCTCCTCCTACCTGTTTAGTCATCCACCTGTGATCTCTTCATCTACAGGTGGATCTCACCCATCAATCTATTAATCCATCCATTTTAGTGTGGGGCTCTATCAGTCAGTTTGGTCAGTCCATTTATCCATAGCACTATCTATCCATTCATCTATCAATCCATCCAAATATCACCTACCTATCTATCTATCTATCTATATACGGCTGACAAAACGGACAATCACGGATCAATTTAAAGATGGGTAACTATATTGAACACACAGACACACACACAGAGTTGTGGTCAAAAGTTTACACTTTATACCTGTAAAGAACATGTATGTCATGGCAGTCTGGAGTTTCAAATAATTTCTTCAGCTCTTATTGATTGGGACACATACTTGTTTGGCACAAAAAACGTTCACAAATTTTGTTTTCTTTTATGAATTTATTATGGGTCTTTTGAAAATGTGACCAAATGTGATGGGAAAATATACTTACAGCAATGCTCATATTTTGATAACATGTCCCTTGGCCATTTTCAACTCAATTAGGCACTTTTGGTAGCCTTCCACAAGCTTCTGTTTGAATCTTTGACCACTCCTCTTGACAGAATTTGTGCAGTTCATCTTAATTTGTTGTCTTTCTGACACAGACTTGTTTCTTTAGCACAGTCCATATGTTCTCCATGTGGTTTAAGTCAGGACTTTAGGAAGTCCATTCTGAAACCTTAATTGTGTTTGGGGTCACTGTCCTGTTGGAACGCACAACTGCATCCAAGACCCTAACTTCTGGCTGATGATTTTAGTTGTACTTTTACCTGTATAATAACTGCACTGAACAACATCATGGGATCAACATAAAACAAATTTATTTTCTCAGCTCTCTTTCACAAATTGAAATTTCAAATTGAACCAATACTTTGAATGTAAGTGTGTATTTTGCGCTTGTGTAATAAATCTTTGTTTCTCATTTAGGACACAATGACTACATCTGCCCGGCCACCAACCAGTGCACCATCGACAAGAACCGTCGGAAAAGCTGCCAGGCCTGCCGTCTGCGGAAATGCTACGAAGTGGGCATGATGAAGTGTGGTAGGCCGCCCCCTTTCCCACATACTGCCTCCCTTTATAGGAGGCTGGTTTTGGATGCTGTGGTTTTGTTAAAACCTCTCTTACTGAAAGATAAACTTAAACTGCTGGTGGCAAGTTTTGGTGTGTATGGAAATAAATAAATATTTCCAAAAAATACTTCTGAAGCCGGAAGCCATTAATCAGCCCCTCCAGGATTTTTCACAGTTTTCAATTTTTTGTGATTGTTGTGACTGAAAATGCTTGATTTTGGAGGAGCTTTTCTCAAAACTTGCAATGCAATTTTCAAAGTTTTGTGGGTTTTTTTTGTTGTGTATTTATTATTTGCAGTAAACTTGTAGAAATGAAAAGCAAAAATGAAAGCATTTCTTTTACTAGGCCTACTACCAATGAGTCATATGTAATCCCTTGTTATGGTAATACACATTCTGCAGAAACAACTGGAAATATTTTAGTACGAACCTTATCTTTTTTTCTTTAATGTGAACAACCATGGGTTCAGTGCTGTTGTGGAAACAAAACTGTTGACTTGCGTTGAAACTGGTTTTCTTTCCCTGCCTAGGAGGTTTGTTATTCCAGTAAGATTAAAATCTAGATCCATCAAGTTCATCTAACTGTGATCCTGTTGGCGTGTGCAGGCGTGAGGCGCGAGCGCTGCAGCTACCGGGGGTCCAGGCAGCGGCGCAACGGCCCCCAGGCTCCCAGGAACCCCACGGGGGACCGGGGTCTGGCCAGGGTGGGGATGATAATGGGCCCTCGATCCCAGAAAGCCCTCCTGAATCTGGAGGGCCCGCTGTCCTTCCCCTTCCCCTCCCTGCCCATGGCGGAGCCCCGGCGGCGCTCAGCCATGACTTCCGAGCAGTTCATCCACCAGATTATGGAGGCGGAGCCTCCGGACATCTACCTGATGGAGGAGATGAAGAAGCCCTTCACTGAGGCCAGTATGATGATGTCCCTCACCAACCTGGCCGACAAAGAGCTGGTGCTGATGATCAGCTGGGCCAAGAAGATCCCTGGTCAGTCTTTCTTTCTTTCTTTCTTTCTGAGTGCCTTTTTTTAACAACCTAGAATGTATCATCCATATTTAATTTTCTTACGCCTTGATTTTTATAATGCCTTAGCCAAGGTACTATGGCTCAGCTACAGATGGTGCAAACGCAGCTGCAAGTCAAGGCGCCTCCATCAAGGCTAAAAAAAAAAACAAGGGTGACCCGTCCTTTGCTTATGTTGTATTTTGTATTTTAGTATTTGTGTGATCATGTGTGTTTGTGTATCTGTCTCAGTGCTGCTTGTATTTTTTCTTATTTTTCTGTGATAATTATTTTGTCCTCTGTTCAAGGACTTTGGAACTGTTTGAGAAGGTGCTATTTAAATACAGCTTTACTGACTTACCCTCCTCTCCTTACTGCTCTCCTCTTCTCCCTTCATCTCACCTTCTGCTCTCTTCCTTTCTCCTCTCTCCTCCTCTCCTTTCCTGTCTTCTTTTCTTCTCCTCTTTACTCTTTGCTCCTCTCCACCCTTCCTTCTCTCCCCTCCTCCTCTCCTTTTCTGTCTGCTCTCCTCCTTTCTCCTCTTCTACCATCCTCTGCTCTCCACTCACCTCCTCCTCTCTCTGTTTTCTTTTCTCCTTGTCTCCTTTCTTCCTCTCCTTTCAGATGTTAAGCCCAGCAGGAACCTCCTTATGACAGGTGTTAACTTGAGGAGTTCACAAAAAGCCTGTTTTGTGAACAAAGGCCATCGTCTGCTTTTTAGGCAGATGGAGGTCTAAATGAGGGAACAAAGTCATGTTCATTAAAGAGCAAAAAAAAAAAAAAAGAAGCCCTCCCAGTGTGCAGACAGGTGAACAAGGGGCCGTTGAACAAAGGATGGAGAGAGTTACTGACTGCGGGTTGCTGATGTCACGGTGATGTCCTGTAACTCTGCCGCCGAGTTCACACTTTAGGGCGTCAACTCTCCATATTATTTAAATTTGTTATAAGTGTCTTTCTAACAGAACAGAAATACATCATCAATAAGTTCTTCATGTTTTTAAATCCAAAGATGTAGGTCTGTATAAGATCACGTGTGTGTGTGTGTGTGTGTGTGTGTGTGTGTGTGTGTGTGTGTGTGTGTGTGTGTGTGTGTGTGTGTGTGTGTGTGTGTGTGTGTGTGTGTGTGTGTGTGTGTGTGTGTGGTGTATTTGAATATTGATTGTTCAGGGAGCTGAGCCTGGCAGACCAGATCAACCTGCTCAAGTGCTGCTGGCTGGAGATCCTGATGCTGGGGCTGATGTGGAGATCTGTGGACCATCCTGGAAAACTCATCTTCTCCCCAAACTTCAAACTCAACAGGTGGGTTGGGGGGGGGGCACTGTTGCTGAAGGTGCAACTATAGATCTGCTTTTAAGTGTTAATCCACCCAACATGGACAATCTGGTGAATAAACACTTAAACGCAGCTCTATAGTTGCACCAACATTACAAGTTCCAGACTGCCATGGAATTCCCTCCACTGCCACATGCCGTCTTTGCCTGGTCACTTTCTTTTCTCAAAGTTTTTCCAAAGAAAAGGGAAGGTGTGCTGGTTAAATCAGGTTGGGTGGATGTTTAGCTGAAGGACGGGTGGGATAATTGATTTGGTGTGTGTGTGTGTGTGTGTGTGTGTGTGTGTGTGTGTGTGTGTGTGTGTGTGTGTGTGTGTGTGTGTGTGTGTGTGTGTGTGTGTGTGTGTGTGTGTGTGTGTGTGTGTGTGTGTGTGTGTGTGTGTGTGTGTGTGTACACGCAGATAATAACATTTAGATAAGCGTCACACTGGTGGTTACAGTATGTTCCTCTCCACACTCAAGAATGAAACGCTGACCTACTAATAAAGCGCTCCAAACCGCAGAGCAGTAAAAACATCAACATTTTCTGCAGATATACGACTGGCCACTGATTTCCTTCTGCCAGGATTCCTTATCTCCCCCCTCCTCTCCGAGGCTCGACCTTCAACTTTGTTCAGGTGGCATGCAGCACTGATGCTGCTGTTCACCTTTAAGCCTTCACAGTAAAAGCGTTAGATGACATTTAGGGCTCTACTTGTACTTACATCCATAGAAACTTATGGACTGCCAGGGAAGTCAGGCTGAACGAATAATCAAATTCAAAGCCATATCGCAATTTAACAGAACGCAATTTTCAAATTGCAAAGCCTGCGATTAAAAGATTAATAAATAAATAAACAAATAAATAAAGACAAGTGTTTTGGCGTGAAGGGGGAGCGATCGGGGCACATCTTGCGCCCCTGTCGGTACCGACGATGCGCGTACCAGGACAATGTGTTTTTATTTTACGTCTCCTGAGGGAACGAAACCATGCGTAATGGGGACACTTTCTCTGTGCCCCCCGATCGCTTCAACCCTCCGCGTTGCTGCCCCGGTGAGACCCGGTGCTCTGGCCCAGGCCACAGCGTGTAGAGTCCAGACGGAGCCTCTGTTTGCGTCCGTTTGTAAGTGTGTATTGTAATTTAATGAGCATAAAGCTGTCCCTGAGCACACGGAATGACACTCCGTGTGTGTGGTGTATGCTCCCAACATTTTTGTTGTGTTGCTCATACTATAGAATGATTTATTCCTTGTATTAAGTGAATAATGCAGAACATAAGGAACTTAAAAAAAAAATGCAGACTAAATCGCAATATTGGTCTAAAAAAAAAAAAAAATCGCAATTTGTTTATTTCCCCAAATCGGTCAGCCCTACAGAGAAGTCAAGAGATGTAACAAAGTGGTCATCCATAACATTATTTATCCATATTCTATACTTTATGAAGCTGTTTCCATTGTTTGTGGCTGGGTGATGCCTTTTCTAGGGAGAATGCACTTGGTGAATTTGCGAAAGCAGTGTCGCTGTAGGGTGCGGTCACACCAACAGGGCCGTTGTTTTTTCCTTTGTGAGTTCACGGTCTCCCTGAAGACGCCCTTTACTCCAGGTGTTTATTCCTAAAACAGCGTTTTATCCCAAACTCTGGGCTGGTAGCTTTGCTTATTTCACCCCTGTCACCACCTGGTGTTTATATAGTAAGAGGAGGGGCCGTGCCAGGTATGACCCCTTTACGTCAGCCACTCATGATTTAGTCCCGCCCAAAAAACCCGAACCACAAAGACAGTGAGTAGCACTATAACGGTCTAACTCCACAATATTTGTCACATACAGTACATATACAGTACATACTTCCATACATATAGGCAGTGAAATGTCTTTGCAACACACCCGGTGATTATGCAAACTATGTTCTAGACTGAACACCATAACTAAACTAATTACTACCTAACTAACTGAAACTAAATGTAGAACCTTTTTCCAATAAGGAAGAGATAATGCATGATAGAAATTTTGAGAAATTAATGTTTTTCTTATCAATGGAACTGGAGCTCAGTTTGCTTTGGCAACAGAATCAACGTGTTCTCCTGCCAATAAAATAATTTAAACTGAACAGAGGAAGAGGCAGATAAATGAGAGGAAGAGGGAGATGTCCTTGTGCATTAATCTCTCTCCAGGGTAACCATCGCTATAGGCTTAGCTTGACCTTGACGTGTTTTCAGCGCAGCACTGTGCGTCTTAGCGGCGTGAGCGCCCGACCTCGCTGCAGAAAAAACATTCCAGATACAACCGATCCACTTACACACCGAGAGGATTGGAAAACCTCCATCTTCTAATGAACCTCTCTCTCTCTCTCTCTCTCTCTCTCTCTCTCTCTCTCTCTCTCTCTCTCTCTCTCTCTCTCTCTCTCTCTCTCTCTCTCTCTCTCTCTCTCTCTCTCTCTCTCTCTCTCTCTCTCTCTCTCTCTCTCTCTCTCTCTCTCTCTCTCTCTCTCTCTCTCTCTCTCTCTCTCTCTCTCTCTCTCTCTCTCTCTCTCTCTCTCTCTGCGCATGCGCTTCCTGTTGTACTGGAGTTCACATGTCAAACAATCACAATAATACTGGTGTGTGTTCCCTTATTTCCTGAGTAGGGGTGTAAAGCTCATTTCAAGGGTTAAAAGTGAAGAGAGAAAGAAATGAAGCCATGAGATGGTGTTTTATTCCGTCAAGCCTCTCTTTTAGGTTCTCATCTGTTCTGTGTCCGTCGCCTGTTTGTGTGCGCGCGCGCACACACACACACACACACACACACACACACACACCCTCTGTTTCTGTCACTCCCTAAAAGCTGACCATTCACTGCATTTACACCGCGTTCCAAATTATTATGCAAATAATATTTTTCTCTGATTTTCCTAAATAGTCGATGCAAATGACAGTCAGTATAATTTTCAAGTCATCAACTGTTAGGGTATAATTTGAATGTTGTTGAACAAACCTCCCAATGATAACAGTATTTTTTTTTTCAAAAATAAAAAAACTCAAAATGCACTGTTCCAAATTATTATGCACAACAGAGTTTCAAAACATTTTATAGGTTGTAAAAAACTGAAAATGGTCATTTGTTGAATGTGCAGCATTAGGAGTCATATTTACTGACATCAAAGTTATTTCAATCAAAAACATCTTAACAGGCCAAGTTACATGTGAACATAGGAGCCTTCTTTCATATCACCTTCACTGTTCTTGCCTCCATTGAACTTGTGAGTTTTTGCAGAGTTTCTGCTTGAATTTCTTTGCAGGACGTCAGAACAGCCTCCCAGAGCTGCTGTTTTGATGCCAACTGCCTCCACCCTCAGATCTGTTGCTTGAGGATGCTCCAAAGGTTCTCAATAGGGTGGAGGTCAGGGGAGGATGGGGGTCACACCATGAGTTTCTCTCCTTTTATGCCCATAGCAGCCAATGACAGAGGTATTCTTTGCAGCATGAGATGTTGCATTGTCAGGCAGGAAGATGGTTTTGCTATGGAAGGCACGGTTCTTCCTTTTGTACCATGGAAGAAAGCGGTCAGTCACAAACTCTATATCTCTCTACTTTGCGAGGTCATTTTCACACCTACATGGACCCTAAAGGGGCCTACCAGCTCTCTCCCCGTGATTCCGACCCAAAACATGTCTCCGCCACCTCCTTGCTGACGTGGCAGCCTTGTTGGGACACGGTGGCCATCCACCAACCATCCACTACTCCATCCATCTGCACCATCCAGGGTTGCACGGCACTCATCAGTAAACGAGACTGTTTGAAAATGAGTCTTCATGTATTTCTGGGGCCCTTGCAACCCTTTCTGCTTGTGAGCATTGCTTAGGGGGGCCCAATAGTAGCTTTATGCACAACTGCAGCCTCTGGAGGATCCTACACCTTGAGGTTGGCTGGACTCCAGAGGCACCAGCAGCTTCAAATACCTGTTTGCTGCTTTGTAACGGCATTTTAGCAGCTGCTCTCTTCATCCCATGAATTTGTGGCAGAAACCTTCCTCATTCTGCCTTTATCTGCACCAACCCGTCTGTGCTCTGAATCAGCCACAAACCTCTTCACAGTACGATGATCACGCTTAAGTTTTCGTGAAATATCTATGATTTCATACCTTGTCCAAGACATTACACTATTTGATGCTTTTCGGCAGCAGAGAGAACCTTTTTCTTTCCCATGTTGCTTGAAACCTGTGGCTGCTTAATAATGTGGAACGTCCTTCTTAAGTAGTTTTCCTCGAATTGGGCTCACCTGGCAAACTAATTATCACAGGTGTCTGAGATTGATTCCAGTGATCCAAAGAGCCCTGAGACACAATACCATCCATGAGTTTAATTGAAAAACAAAAAATTAAATGTTTATGACACTTCAATCCAATTTGCATAATAATTTGGAACGCGGTGTACAAGCACTTGAATGAGCCGATCATAATGGAGTTCAGGCAGTCTTGTTAATATTGTTGCCGTCATGTAAACAACTTCCCTCCATTACCTTCGAGTTCAACTCAAAATTGGTGCAACCGCAACCCGATGAACGCACCCAGAGTTCTCCCCCATCATGTAAACACCTCCACCCAGACACCATCAACGGAGCCAAACTGCATGTGCGCCAACAAACCGGCCATTCCGACACATATATTTGACCAGTAAACACGTTCACTTTTGGTGGAAAAAAGAGTTTTTTTCGGTTATAATTTATCATCATTTTTATATAAAATATGGGACTTGGATTTTTAATTATTCCCATAATATCACATGTTTGTTTGTTTTATGAACAATTTAGATACATATTTTTTATAAACAATAATAAACAACATCAGCAGAGGGGGCGAGTTGGACAACTTTTTTTAAATAGTTTTTTTATTTTGATAAATTCTCTCTCAGGGATGAAGGGAACTGTGTGGAGGGCATCGTGGAGATCTTCGACATGCTGCTGACCGCCACGTCTCGCTTCAGGGAGTTGAAGCTGCAGAGAGAGGAGTACGTCTGCCTGAAGGCCATGATCCTGCTCAACTCCAGTGAGTCCGACGCCAAGCACCGCACATTTCAACATCTATACCTGCATTCACACAGGCACTGGGGTAAACAAGGTGAATGGAATCTATCCATTTAGTAAAATTTTGATTAAGAAAAAAAACAAAAAACAGTCACGCTTCAATTCAGTATTGATTCGATTCAATATCGATGAGACAACTTTTAAACATGAGAATTGTTATTGACCATTCGCTGTACCATTTGATGTGCATTGCACAAATATCTGATAAATATAATGTAAATAATAGACAATAAGATTATATAATATTTTTATTACTGAAGATAAATATAATGTAAATAATAGACAATAAGATTATATAATATTTTTATTACTGAAGATAACATTGAAAATGATGTTCATTGTAAGTAATAGTGCTTAAAAATGTACTTGAAAGGCCTTAAATTTCATTTTTTAGTGCCAGAATGAACTCTGTATAATGCATATATACATTATGTATTTGTAGTTTTAATGACTTTGCACGTGTGCATGTTTGCGTGAGTATCTGTTTGTGTATGCGTGCATGTTTGTCTTTAAGTTTAACACTTTATTTATGCATTCATATTCTGGAGTGGGATTCGTATTGATGGATTGCGGTCTTACATGTTTGACTGTGGTAAAGCTAGCTTGTATCCCAGATATTTTACTCTCAACAAGATTAGTGGTTTTTGAGAAGTTGGGTGCAGGGGAGTGCTCCGCGTTACATGAGCTCATCAATGCTCTGACGCTTGTTTACATCCACTTGGAAGAGGCTGAATATCAGATGCAGGCCCAACAAGAAAGAACAGAACCGGTCGAAGAACGGAACTAGCTTCAAATGTTTTTAATCTGTTGTCACAAGGCAAGATGGACAAATGCAATGCTCAAAAGCCTGGCTTGCCAAGCTGAATATAAAGACTATTTGGCAAAGGATACCAAATGGGAAAAGAAAAGTCTGGAATTCTGAAATGGTCATAACGTGAAAGTTTAATGCAACACATGAAGATGTTTTTTGGGGTAAAACCTTCCATGCATCTTCTGAAACTGCTGATCCATCAGGCTTACGGAGGCAACTGGGCAATCAAAGCAGAGCAGACCTCCCTCTCCCCGGACACACACACACACACACACACACACACACACACACACACACACACACACACACACACACACACACACACACACACACACACACACACACACACACACACAGCCTGGCAGACTCTGTGTTGACTCTGCTTCGCTGCAGCTGGAGCAGAAAGAAAGAACAAGTTGAGCAAGAATAGAGAGAAGAGGGAGGGAGCGCAGGATTTATGGATCTGGACGGAGAGAAAGACGTGTCCTCTCCCAGCGCTGTCCTCTAGAGGAGGACCAGATTTATGGACTCCTTAATGTCCTCCCTCTCATCTGCCCCCTGGCGGCTCACAGGGAACTGCGCGCCAGTCAGGAACACTTGAGGAACATTCCTCTTGGGGGAACCTGAACCTCCGACGACTGGAAGCTTTGACGTCCAGGATGCTGAAGAATCAGCCGGACAGTTTATTTCTATCGCCCCGCATCGCAGCTGCAGCCTCAAATGCCTAAAGAATGCAAAGAGGGGAAAGTGAAGGAAAGGGTTCGCAGGGTGTTGGAGAGTCATGGCTGCAGAGCGGCTGCTAGAGATGGAGGATGGACTGCTTTTATGGATCATTTTTTTCTTTAGACCCTGGTTTTTATTTGTCAGGGTCAATTTTAAACACCGTCCTTGCATTATTTCCAACATGTACTCATAACTCATGAAACGGTTAGGATTTTCATTTACTATCATCTTGAATCGTGTTTATATTTAACGGAAAACAAATGTATATTTTTGCAATATATTTCAGAATATATAACAACTATTATTGACACTTATAATATATTTTAAGAGATCATTTAAAAAAAGGTCATATTTTCAATACATCTGAATTATATAAATGTAGCCATAATATTATTGATATTTGGTATTATATCCTTGGCGAAAATGGACAATACATAAATGAAACCTCTTTTCCTTTTTCTCCCACACCTTTCAGACATGTGCACGAGCACCCCGCAGACGGCGGAGGAGCTGGAGAGCCGGACCAAGCTGCTGCGGCTGCTGGACTGCGTGATCGACGCTCTGGTGTGGGCCATCTCCAAGCTGGGCCTCTCCACCCAGCAGCAGAGCCTCCGCCTGGGACACCTCACCATGCTGCTGTCCCACATCCGCCACGTCAGGTGAGGCGACAGAGAGAGAGAAAAAGAGAGATGCTATCATAGTTGCTCGTTGATGAGTCTAATGAGCAACAGGCGTACAGCCACCCTGGGCCCCAAGTAATTAGACCCAAAGACAGGTGTGACTGCTCAAACCACACCATCCCCACACCACAATGGATATAATTATTTTGATCCTGAGGCTCTCATCATGGTTGTTAATGATATTAATGTACATACCCTTATGTTAACATTTGTTAATTTATTATCAAAAAAGCACTATTTAACTTAATAATTTTTTGTGATTTGTGTATTTATTACCAAAGCATTTATCAGTAATACAGTTAAAATGGAAAAAAAAAAGAATGAATGTGTTGCGTTGCATATTGATTTCAGTGGTCCTCCTAAATGTTCTGCTGGTGCTCCCAAAATGTTCATTAAGGAGCAGCAGTGCTACTAGTGGAAACAGTCTGGAGCCATGTGTTATTTTTTGAGTTGCATGTGGTGTATCAAAGGTGCAACTGATGACTTGATTCACCTGTGGAGCTTCATTCCAACCCTAGATATGAGAACCTTTTAGGGTTTTCTAAAAGGTGTTTCTCTGTTGGAAGATCACGACCTTGGTCTTCTTGAAGTGCACTCTGAGAACAGGTTTGATGAATGTCCCCCTCCCTCCCTCCCCCAGTAACAAGGGAATGGAACACCTCTCCACCATGAAGAGGAAAAACGTGGTGTTGGTGTACGACCTCCTGCTGGAGATGCTGGATGCCAACATGTCGCCTTCGCCCCCCGTCCTGGGATTCTACCCCGAGCAACCCGCCGGCCCCCACCACCTCGCTCTCGACCCAACCTCCGCCCATCACCCCGCCCCCCCGCACACCCAGGCTGATCCCTCCATCCTGGACTTGCACATCCAACCTGCTGCTGGTCCTCAGACTGCCGAGCTGGATCACAGCGAGTAAGTTCTGAACTTGGTTTCTGTATTTCAGGTTTGTTTGGTTGAGGAGGTTTTGTTATTAGTATGGTTATTAATATTGAAGTTGTTGGGCTTATATTGGACTTATATTTTTATTATTTTTGGATTAAGAATTGAGAAGTGAGTGTGTGAGTGAATTGAGAAATTGTTTAATAAATCAAAGCAATTAAAAAAATGTTCAGTCACACTTTTATCTGCAGGTATCAGCAAATTATTTTTGAGGTTAAATTTTTTGATGCCATTTTGTTAACATTTAATCATAATACTTTGGATGGAGAAAAATTCAACCAAATTTTAGTTTTTAGGTTCAAATGCATCCAAACTTGACATTTATTTTTTCCCGACAACTTCCTCAATTTTGCACTTCTAAATTATAAATACTTTGATACCCCTAAAACTTACAGTACAGTTAAATACTTTTTGATGTATAACTACAACTAAATGATTTAAAACTAATGAATTTAATGTTTTCAGTCTTTATTATGCAAATACTTTGAAAGAAATTTGGTTGATGAGTTGTTGGATCAACTGGAAAAAAAAGTGCTTAAATGTATTAAATTTGAAAATACCAAAAAAGTTTGGGAGGGTTCTCAATTTAAAATAGGGAAATAAGGTGCAAGTTTCAAGTTCAAGAGATTATTTGTCACATACATATACAGACAGTCATACATATATGCAGTGAAATGTCATGACACCCGGTGATTACGCACAACAAGCTCTAAAAATACAAAAAAATACCAAAATGTGCTTAATCGACACAAGGTGCTCGCGCAGGCAGCCGCAAGGGGAGGCGCCACAATCGTGATTCTGGTTCTATAATTATATAATAGAATTAATTGACTGTGTTGTATTAAATGTACATTTAAATCCTCCTAAATGAAACTTACCTGAACTTACGTACCTCCAGTATTTATCTCACAGAGTAGAAGTCCTGGCTATTAAAATTGCCAACCTTGCATCAGTAATAACATGAAAAATTACAAGAAAAGTAAAAGGTGGACCGGAGGGAAAGGTACATGTGTACTATATCTGTGTCTGGGCAAGATATACACATTCATGAGGAACGTGTCCTTGGCGCGCCCGCGATGCGCGCACAGCGGAGCGCAGGTCGCAAGAACCTGATCACAATTTTGGTGAGGTAAGTTAAATAGTGAACGAGGCTGCTATTGTAATGGAACAATCCGTACTGAAGGCCGGAGGAAGACAGGCTGCAGACTGAATAGCAAGTGGAACATGACACATTGTGATAGGGGGTCCACTTTGACAATCTTGCATTGGGGCCTGCTGATTCGTTACGCCACCGGCAGCTGGTACCGGATAAGAAATGGACATTTGGCGTCATTTTTGGCATTGCCCTGGCAAGCTTATACATACATTCAAAAATCCTTTTGGTCCCAGAGACATCCCAGGGAAGAGCTCTGTTCATCCCAAACACATTAGTCACAGACACGTTAGTGTCGAGTCCTGCTCGGAGTGTCTGTCTACGTGGGTTGTCTGTGAATGCGGCTGGTGCAAGTTGCTGGACAGAAATGGCGTCCGAGAGACGAAGCTGTGACTTATATACCTTCGGATGTCACACAGCGGCCAGCTCCAGAAACGAATGAAATTATGACAGTTTTTCACTGATTTCTGCTCCAAATGTAGATCGATATTGATCAAACTCAAGCGACAAGACGTCTGAAACGTCCCAGTTCGAACGAGACCTCAACCATCTCTCCGTGTACTGCCCTTTTCATGTTTCAGATCATTTTAGCCTGAAAAACGCAGAGAAGAAAAATTTAAAAACGTTGTTTGGGGAAAATAAACTAGGAAACATTTTGCTTCATTGATTCAAGATTCAAGATTTTTTATTTGTCAAATACATATACATACTTTCATACATATATGCAGTGAAATGTAATGCAACGCACCCGGTGATAGCACACAATATGTCCTAGGAAAAAAAATAAAGTAAAAAATTCCTTTCTAATAGACCGACTAACTGACTCCTAAAACGTAATACAGTAAGTGGAATACTTATAGAATAAGATAAAATATATAGAATAAAATACAATAAAAATAAAATGAAATAAAATGGAATAGATAGAGGGAATATGCCTATGTATATACAGATATGTGCATTTAAAGTGGCATGTGAATTAAAGTGGCATGTGAATGTGAATAGTGTGAGGTAGTGTTTGGGATAATACAGCACAGTATACAACAGTACGGCGCAGCAATACGGCATCACGAACAACCCTGAACAGTGATACAGTATGCGGTACAGTATGCTACATACAGTACAGTAGGTAGTGGAGCCTAGTGCATGGCTCAGTTAGGACCCCTGGTGAGGTCAGCGTTGACAGTTCTAATGGCTTGAGGGAAGAAACTCCGTCTCAGTCTCTCTGTTCTCGCTGCGTGACTGCGGAGGCGCTTGCCTGACCGCAGCAGCTGGAACAGTCCGTTGTTGGGGTGATGAGGATCCTTCATGACCCTGCAGCTCTGCTACTACACCTCCTGGTGTATAGCTCCTGCAAGGGGGGGAGGGTAGTTCCAGTGGTACGTTCAGCTGAACGCACCACCCTCTGCAGGGCCCGCCTGTCCTGGGCAGTACAGTTCCCAAACCAGGCAGTGATGTTGCCTGTCAGGATGCTCTCCACTGCTCCAGAGTAGAAGGACTTGAGGATCCTCACCGAGACCCGGAATTTCCTCAGCTGCCTGAGGTGGTAGAGACGCTGCCTCGCCTTTCTCACCAGAGTGTCTGTGTGAACAGTCCATGTTAAGTCCTCTGTGATGTGGACTCCCAGATATCTGAAGCTGCTCACCCTATCGACAGAAGTCCCATTAATCCACAAGGGCGCGTGCGTCCTCGATTGTGATCCACGCCTAAAGTCCACAATCAGCTCCTTGGTTTTGCTGACGTTCAGGTGGAGGCTGTTGTACTGGCACCAGAGTGACAGGTCAGCCACCTCCTCGCGGTAGGCCTTCTCATCGCAGTCGGTGATCAGGCCCACGACCACAGTGTCGTCAGCAAACTTGATGATGGTGTTGGAGCTGGACCTGGCCACACAGTCATGTGTATACAGGGAGTACAGTAGGGGGCTGAGGACGCAACCCTGGGGGGATCCTGTCTTCAGGGTGAGGGAGCTGGACATGTACTTCCCCACCTTGACCACCTGGGGGCGGCCTGTGAGGAAGTCCAGGATCCAGGTGCACAGCGGACCATTCAATCCGAGCTCCATCAGCTTGACAGCCAGTCTGGTGGGGACTATGGTGTTGAAAGCTGAACTATAATCGATGAACAGCATTCTCACATAGGCCCCCTTCTGGCCATCCAGGTGCGTGAGCGTGGTGTGCAGTACCTGGGAGACCGCGTCATCCGTGGATCTGTTCTGCCGGTACGCGAACTGCAACGGATCCAAGGTGCGGGGAAGGGAGGCGCAGATGTAATCCTTAATCAGCCTCTCGAAACACTTCATGACCACCGAGGTGAGGGCCACCGGACGGTAGTCATTCAGGCAGGTTGGAGAGGCCATCTTCGGGACAGGAACGACGGTGGACCTCTTGAAGCAGGACGGGACCACTGATTCAGCCAGGGAGATGTTGAATATTGTGGTGAACACCGGAGCTAGCTGGTTAGCACAGGTCTTCAGTACTCGCCCAGATATGCCATCTGGGCCCGCAGCTTTCCTGGTGTTCACCCGCATCAAAGCCCTCCTGACCTCGTGCACGGACACTGAGAGTGCGCGCTCATCCCCAGCGGTGTAACTCCAATTAGCCGGCGAGCTAGCGGTGCTGCTGCCAGACTCGAACCGCGCATAAAAGGAGTTCAGTTGGTTGGCCAGGGAGGCGTCCACACTCGTGGCTGGGGAGGAGCTGCTCTTGTAGTTTGTTATTGTTCGCAGCCCCTCCCACAAGCGTCTTGTGTCCCCCCGCTCCATCTGCAGCTCCACGGTGTCTCTGTACGTCCGTTTGGCGTCCCTCACCGCCCTCCGCAGATTGTACAACGCTGCTTTGTAATTGTCCATGTTACCAGATACAAGTCCGTCGTTGTAAGCGGCCGTGCGAGCATTCAGAGCGCAGCGGATGGATTTATCAACCCATGGTTTCTGGTTTGGAAATATCCGAACTTTCACCGTGGGAACGATTTCATCCGCTAGCGTAGCCACAAAACTTACAACAACCTCCGTAAACTCGCTGACGTCACTTGAACTTGTTTGGAACATGTCCCAGTCTACGTCAGTCAGAGCGTCCTCAAGCGCAGCCTCCGATTGGTCCGTCCACCGCTTCACTTCCCTCGTCACCACCAGATCCCGCGCGATCAGAGGCCTGTAAACAGGAAGCAGCGAGATCGTGGCGTGATCTGATTTCCCGAAAGCAGGGAGCGAGACGGGCTTGTATCCGTTCTTGTAAGGTGTGTAGCAATGGTCCAAAGTTCTGTCTCCCCTGGTGGCACATGTGATGTGTTGGTGGAAATTAGGCAGAACTTTTTTTAAGGTTGGCCCTGTTAAAGTCCCCAGTCACCACCACAGCCGCGTCGGGATGTCTGTTCTGAAATCCGCACAACACATCGTACAGAACCGACAGACATTGTACAGACCCGACAGGAGATGGTTTCATCTCCCAATAATGGTGCAGGGTTGCTTCCTTCTGCTGGTGCTACAGACAACATGTCATCAAAGTGCTGCTCTAATACTTCCTGTACAATATTTAGGTTGAGTAAACAAAAAAAAAAGGTAGGTTTCATAAATTAAGTTGATTCAATAGTGTTTGAAAACTACTGAATTACGCATGAATGTAATTGTGGAGCTCCAATTCAAGCTTTATTCTGATGGAACATGCCTGGTATCAGACAATGAATTCATCAAATAATCAGGCAATTTACTGATCAATAAAGCACTCGATCAATCATGGTAGAAGCCCCCCGGACGCATTAGCGGAGCTTTTCAACACGCAGTTTGATAATACTGTGATGTGTGGTGGGGTCCACCAAACAGACACAATGAAGGAGACGCAGATGGAACCTCCGCGTAAAGCCGAAGACGCTTGTATTCCCTGTTACGAGGTTCCAACGACCCCAGGGTCCAGGTGTCCAGTCGAAAATAACAAATGGACTTCTCTTCAGACGCTCTCTCTCCCTCAGTCATACAGACACAGCGTGTTTGTTCTTTGTATTTAAAACGAGTCTTGATCAATAAGCCAATCCGACAGTAGCTCTAGATCTCTGGTACAGTGTAGACTCATATAAAACACATTCAATTCATTGCACTCTTTACCAAAACTCCATAGCCACACGCAGTTGAAAAAGAAAATAGAACACTACCGCAAATATAGAGAAATGCCGCAGCAGCCGATTAACATGGATCTAATTGTAAGCGTGACCTGACTGCACGCCGCGCCCACGCGTCCTGACCTCTCCCGTCAGGCTGATCGGTGTGTATCCTGCAGGTTGGTCCAGGCGGTGCAGTGGCCGGTGGAGATGGATTACAGCGAGCGTCTGGGAACTGAACTGAACTGAACTGAACTGAACTGAACTGAGGTGGGGTGAGGTGAGGTGGGGTGAGGTGAGGTGGGGCGGGATGGGGCTGACTGGACTCGGACAGAACTATTCTTGCTCCGCTGAGGGGGGTAAAAACAAAAAAAATTCTATCAGTGTAATGTTGAGGTTCTTTTGAATTAATGTATTTTTCTGTGATTTTTCTCATGAATTTGTACTCGTTGGTCATAAGTACAGTGCGATGTTCTGCTGTGCTCCTTTTTATGAATATACAATGGTATTTGTATGGTGTATGATTATTATTATTATATTCATGTGTAAAGCTGTAGTTTCAGATTGTACGGCTCAGGGCTGGGTGTCCATTCAATACTTTAATTAATCTATTACTTTAATTAACCAATTAATTCAATACTATTAAGTATCCAAACATTTAGTTTTTGTTAATAGGGATTTTTTTAACCCTAGAATGCATATGATGGGTCCAAAAAATGCTGGGAATTCCTTATTTGAAGGTGTTTTTGATGATGCATCAGTTCCTCAATTAGTTTAATTCAATATACATAAAATGTACACGCTGGGTTTTTACTCAATTTGCATTCCAGGGTTAAAGCTGGACAGAACTCTTTAGATCCATCCAGTGTATCTCCGGTGATAAAACTGGAACCAGAAGGTATTGAACAGGAACTATTCTATCGCAAGGTATTGGCATCTGATTTAAGGTGGATTTCCTGAGGCGGCCCCGGCCCTGGTCTGAGCTGCTGCTCTCTCTGTTCCTCGTCTGGTGTCGGTGTCTGTTCAGGATATTTTCTACTCTTAACACACAACGTTCACACTGTTTCAGGCCTTTAAACCACGACTGTTAACATGCGGCATGGATCTTTCAACTCTCTTTATTGGGTGAATCAATTTACAAATATTAGATATCTATATAACACAATAAAAACGACTTAACTAAAAAAACGAATATAATAATTAGGGCTGTCCAAGTTAACGCGATTATAACGCGTTAACCCAAATTAGTTTTAACGCAACTCATTTTTTTGACACATTAACGCACGTTCTGTTTTACGACGTTTACCTGACGTGCTGTGCTTGTAACGTCGTGACAGGGGAGTGGACCACGTCGCCCGCCGTCTCTGCGTGCGCCCGTGGAGAGACATCCACGCCATTGTTGGCAAGAACTCCTCCTCCATACTCGTTTATGCTCGCTGCTTGTCTTAGGTGCAGTGACCGGAGCTGCGGAGCTG